>NW_024380832.1:0-25438 GCF_016835505.1 Polypterus senegalus | reverse complement strand
ATTCCCGATTGGAAGCAGGTATGAAATTTAAATAACTTGATTGAACAAACTTTCAAGATCTTAGCCAAAATGGAAGATTAAATTGATGATAACATTTAGTTATAACGGATCTGAGCCAGGTTTTTAAAACAGATTACAGCAGCAGTTTTTAAATCACTTGGAACAACAAAAGTGCAGAAACTACAGTTGATAAAGTGAGAAATGGGGGCAGGAAGTTTGTCAGTGCAAGCCTTAATCAGTAAAATAGGAGCAGGATCTAGGTGGCAGGTAGTTTGATTTAATTTAGATATTACTTCAGCAATATAAGTTGGTGTAGTGGGTTAAATTTAGATAAACAAACTGTAGATTTAGAAGTATAAACGGTTGACAGAGATGAGGAATGGTTAGTAGAGAAACTGATATATGGTCGTAATTTTTGACAGAAAATAGTCGAGAAACAGATTACAGTGCTGAACAGAGGCATACAGATTTTTTATAGCAGGTTGACAAAGTCTGCTAATTTTATTAAAAGAGATATAGGGCGACAAGTACCAAAGTCAATAAGGGTGGAATAGTACCTTGAACATGCAGCCGATAAGGTGTTTCTGTATTCCTTCAGGTGTGCTGTGTAAGCCAGGGTGTGAACAGCCCAACCAGTCTTCTTCCAGTGACTTTCCATTTAATAGGTGCATAATGATGCAAAATTTGTGACAATGTGGAATTATATAGAGACAACATCTGCATAGGGCAAGACAACCCAGAAACATCATAGAGACAGGAAGCAACAACAGACATATAGAATATTCTTGATATTACGATAGGTTATTTTAGATTTATTTTAGGGAGGGGATAAGTAAAACTAAATTCAATCAGCTTGTGATCTGAGATGCCAATAACAGTACCAGGGCACTCATGTATAACGTGCGTGCGATACAGAAATGTTGCATAAGAACGTTTCGACATTCAAATCGTGATGTATAAAACCTAAACTTGGCGTAAAGCCATGCACATTTCCACGGTACCTCATACTCTGTCGTACACAAGTTCTCCGCTCGGTTTTGCAGACTGGTGGCACCCAGCGTGTGTGGTTTATCTTTCTTTTCAGGTCTATGTCCCTGAGCGCTTTATAAATACACTGAAATTAACCGCATGTTGTTTATTAGTTTAATGCATCTGATTGTAATTAACCTGTAACAATATAATGGTCCACAGAATGGTCAAACTATTCCAAATACCATAACTGCTTTAACGTTGTTACTCTCATTGCACCTTCTTCTTCTTCTTTCAGCTGTTCCCGTTAGGGGTTGCCACAGCAGATCATCTTTTTCCATATTACTCTCACTGCACCACTTGCAGCAGCTGATCGGAAAGAGAATTATCGGTATACAGCATCAAGCACCTGCTGCCTCAGCCATGCTTCCTATCTGAACTGTTTCTCACATGGCAAACGCTTCAAACCTTTCCTGTATGGACCTCGCGGTTCAGAAAGAGTTTAATCCCAAGAGCTCTAACGCATCAATTAGTCCATCAACTGGTAGAACTGTTTGTACTTATAAGTACAATCACCTCACTGTAAACTTGCACTACAGTTATAATGTTGCACAACCTGAGGCACTTTATAAAGCGTATTTACATATGATGATGATATCATTTTTAAGAGTAAAAGCAGAAAATATGTTTATTATATTATACAGATAAAACTAACTTAATTTAAATAATCTATATTGTTAATAATTAAAGGACACGGTGTAGCTACGCTAGCAAGGATCTGGGGCTCCGTTCACGGATTGTTCTTGCCTTGCACTGTATGCTTCACTGGGACTGTCATGAAGGATAGAATAATTAAACATGCACTACAAAGATATTTCAATGTTCCTTAAAGGTTTTGAAGAATCGATGTTATAAGCATACAGATGGCTTAACGTCTATTACAGAGCTGATTGTGTGGTGATCGGTTACTTGGAAAAAGAAAAGGAAGGAAAGGAATTGCAGGTTAGTACATTTGAAAGTGACAATACTGCAGGGGCGGCCTTAGGCATGTGCAAACTGTGCACCTGCACAGGGCCGCCAAGGCAATATACTTTGTATATTGAATATAAAACAGAAAGAGAAAATAATGACACAACTAAAAATGCAGCGCAAATTTTGACAAAAGTTAAACGCTTGTATCATGAGCACGAGGTTGCTATGCAGTGTCCGCAACGGACATGGCCATCCGCCATGCATAAGATATCATATTGACATTGGCGGGCGAAGGATTCCCGATTCTTTCTCTGCCCAGGGCTGCCACGAGCATAGAGCCATCCCTGAGTACTGCTGCAGTAAATTATTTCATCGAAGGTCGCGACAATCACTGCACCATCGTGAAACCCATATTTAATAACGTGCTTTAACTCATATCATCATGAAAATATCACATATACATCTCAATATTTTAGTTATTCACTTACATATTTAATATAACTATTTTATATTTAATATAATTCAGAATTCAGTTAGCTGAAATATCACAAATTTAATGGATTCTGTATCCTATCGGAGGAAGAGAGCTGGTTTAAGAAGCACGTAGTTATTCACACACATAGAGCACATAGAAGAACACATACAAAACCAAGCATTTAACATGCTACTTAAATTACGATGTGATTTGAGAAACTGGTTAAACGATTTTAAGATGAAGTTTATTTTGAGATGAAGTTTATGATGTTCTGCTTTAATGACAAAATAAACTACATGATTAAAGTGGAAATTTCGATATTGAAGTTGACATTTTCTGTTTTTTCCCCACTGTGCGCCTTTTTTTTTCTCTGTACCCTAATAAGCTTTCATATTACACTCAGATGGGGGGCTATGACTCGCCTTTTCATGGTGACTTTGATATCTGACAACTTCTTTTTTATTTCAGGCACTGTGCGACTTTGTGAACTTGAGTTTTCAAGTTTCTCCAACACACTATGTCACTCGATCAACTTCCTTTTGTTGATTATACCATGGTTTAAATCAACAAATAGTATGTTTTTCCTTTGCCTCCACTTGGTATTCGCTGAAATTCTTTTATTTTACTCTGTGCTTTTCCCATTGTCTTTTCACAGAAGGCTGAACTTAAGGGCGATTTATATTGATTTGCATATTCAATGAGGAATAATTTTGGGAGGAATTGGGGCGGGACAGCAGGCGCGTGCACGTACGTTACTTTTCACGCTGACCGGCATTTATGTAGCAGAACAAAATGGAAGTTGGAGTACGCACAGATTCCTGCATCTGGATTTTTCTGTGCGTAAGCACATTTCGGCTTTTGTGCTTACGTCATGTTATAGTGCGAATTCTATGCACGCCGTTATACATGAGGCCCATGGACTGTTACAGAGCCCACACTGGGCATATGGAAAATGCAGCTTTAGTGCATGCATAAGTCCTCATATGTTTCCATGAGACTTGGAAGATGACACTTATTAAGTTTTTGTTAGCTCCTATTTAATTTGTTTTAACTCCTCTATTCTCAGGTGGGTTTTTTTCTGATCGCTACTCACCACTGATTCTTCTTGCAAGGAAACAAAGACACATTTTGAGCCCTTTTACAGATTTTACGCTAATAGGTTAAAGTAATTAATTTAATTTCTTTATTATGTGCTTATTTACTTGTTAACATTTTCTTTTCTTTTACATTTCCACATATCTGATGTGAGAATATAATATATATTTCACATCTAAAACATATAGGATCGATGTTATCAGCAGTCTGCTTTTCTGATGTGGACACAGGGGAGGAGACCAAAAAAGCATTTTAAAGTTGTTTATAAAATTTCAAATAACGAATGGAAAAACAAATGTAACACTCCCTTGCTCTTACATAAGTTGATCTTTGTTTGGAAACAAACCCCTCATCAATTTCAGCTTATTCATTTGGGAACAACTTACTATGAATAATTAATTTTACAATATTTTGCAAAGACGTTAAGGTGATATATAAGATATATTTTCAAAACATCTTATCCTATACTAAAATCAAAAGGGTCACATCATTACTGCTTACCTTTATAATGTACAGTATTTTCAGTCTAAAATGTACTATACACCAGTGGTGTTCAAGTTCAATTCTGGTAGACTTCTGCGGCTGAGGATTTTAATTTCAACCAAATTTACCTTTATTTGAACTCTAAACTTAATCAAATACACTATTATTTGCTCACAAAAAGACAAAACTGGGATTCACATTCTTATTAGTAAGCATTTCTGTACATTAAAAGAAATTTTATTGTGTTTTTATTCTTTTATTTTACCTTTAAAATTTTCATCATCCTTATAATAAATTAAATTTTAGTTTTCTCCCGGTCTGTTAAAGGGAAGACAGATGGAAATCCTGGATATCAGAATACCCATTTACAATACATAATCTCAGATTAGGGGTAAAGGCAGAACAATAGATTTAAAAAAAGCGTCAATCTTGGATAAATTTAAAACATTAAAGGCAATAGGCAAAGTTTAAAAGCCCTTTAAAAGAACCGAACAGTCAAACAAAAACTAAAATCCGAAACAATGAGAACAACCTTCATGATGAGAAACAGTCTGGTGGCAGTGTATGAATTATCCCAAAGAAAAAGAAAAAACAACAAAAAAAATAATACTTTTTGGAAAACATTATTGAACTTCATGAAAAAAATTTTTTCATTTTTAAAATGCTTTTTGGTAGAATACAATACTAAAATTCAACACATCAAAACACTTTCCCATGGAAGAAATAAAACAGGTTGATTAAATTTTGGCAAATATTAATTTTGACATCCCAAAATTAAACCCAAAACAATTAACCATGACCCTAACACTAAATTCAAACACTATGAAAAAACCCCGAAAAAAGATTCTAACCCAAAAAAGATACAGAAAATTGGGTTTTTTAAAATTTCTTTCGTATATTAAAGGGGTAAAAATAACTACACAATTCCCAAAAAGGGAGTGTTTCGTTTATGAAAAAACGTATGGAAAAATCCTGTTTCAAATTTGGGGGAAAACCATTTAAACATTTTCCACAGACCCGATTGGGAAAAAAAAGGGAACAGAATTAAAAGGTGGAAAAAGGGAAAAAAAAGAAAACATTTGAAAAAAAAATTTGGGGAAAAAATTTAACAAAAAACGAAACACCCCAATTACCCCCGGACAAAAGTTCTATCTCACGTTAGCCAAAAAATTTTTCTTTTTCTTCCCGCGCCCTTTTGTTCAGAAGACAAAAAAAAAATGCACAACCATCAAAAATACTTTTTGAAAACAATGAACACTATTCATAGCTTGAAAAACTTTTATTTCGACAAGGTTACAAAATTAAAAAAACAATGGACCATTGTTGGAGCACAAAAAAAAAACTCAGAATGTTTCCTTCTTTTGCTTCTCCCGAAAAACGATCTCAACGTAAAACTAGTCTTACAGACAAACACTTACTACTGACCATCCGCTCAGAAAAAAACAAAGTCAATCTTAAATTTGGGGGGGGACCAAAAATTCAAAAAAATTTCTCTAGGAAAAAATAAAATGATCCTAAAAGTATACCAACCCAAACCTGTTGGGAAATCAGGACCTATATGATCTACCTGTTCCAAGGACCGGGACCCAAATGCCCTTTAAAATTTTCACCCACTATATTGGTTTTTTGGGGGTTTCTTAAAAAATTTGCTAAAAGGGATTTTTATAGCGCCTGGGTTTTTTTTTTGGAAAAAGTTTTGGGGCCATTTCCCATTACCCAGGTTGCATCATGCACAAGATAAAAAATTACACCCACCCCCACCGCCGGTGTTTAAAGGGCCTTTTCTTTTCATACAAAAAATATCAGGAAAATTAAACTGAATTTTGATAGGATCAGGCTTATTTTCAATCACTAAATAAATCAGAGGGGTTCGTATTGCCCCAATAAACTGCCCTTCCCTTCAAAATTCCCCAGCGAAAAGTAAAACATTGTGCGCAAAAAAAAAAAACAATTCCCCCGCCTTCCCATCCGCTGCTGTGTCGAGAACCCCCCGTAACAAATATGAAAAGGGAAAAAAAAAAAGTGGCGACCTTCTCTTCCCCTGTGGTGTACCCTTCATTTCTGTTAACAAAAACGTTCAGATGAACCTCTTCCCCAAAAAATTAAATTTGTATTTTTAATTTTTTTATTCATAAAGGGAAAAAAACAAACTAAAAATCTCCATCAAAGGGGGGGTTTGCAGTTTAGGGAAAACAACGAGAAAACTGCTGTATCAAATTGGAGGAAAAAACCCTTTAAACTTTTTCCGACCAGTTGAAAAGAAAAACAGGGGGCAGAATTAAAAATCGGAAACGGAAATAAAGGGAAAAAATTATTGAAAAAAAAATTTGGGAGAAAATTGAACAAAAAACGTAACAGCCTAATTACCCCGGGCACATAAAGTTCATCTCCCGTTCCAAAACATTTTAATCTTTTCTTCAGCGGGCCCTTTTTTCGAAACAAAACAAAAATGCCCCATCAAAAATACTTTCTGAAAAAAACAATGCACTGCTTATGGGTTGAAAGCTTTTTTTACAAAGGGTTCAAAAATTAAACCCAAAAAAAGGACCATTAGTAAGGGCACAAACAACAAACCACTCAGAAAATGTTTTCCCCTTTTTTCTCTTCTCCAGAAAAAAGCGTCATCAAGCGTAAAGTGTTTTTCGACAAAAAACCCACTATGACCATCAAACCCCAAAAAAAACAAAGTCAATCTTCCCGGGGGGTGCAGAAACACTTCAAACACATTTCTCTAGGGAAAAAATTGAAATGATCCCTAAAAATTTTTTAACCCCAAAACCCGTTGGAAATCAGGACCTTTTGATCTACCTTTCCCGAAGGACACGGGGCCCAAATGGGGTTAAATTTCACCCACTCATATTAGGGTTTCGGCTTTCTTAAAAATTTGCTAAAGGTATTATTTGCCCTGGTTTTTTATCTTTTGACAGTTTGGGGGAATTTCCCCTTACCCCGGTTCATCATGCCAAAATGACCAATTACACCACCACCACCGCCGGTGTTTTAAAAAGAACCTTTTTTTTTCTACAAAACTATCAGGAAAATTAAACTAAGTTTTTTATAGGATTGGCGGGATTTCCCTCACTTTAAAACAGAGGGTTGTATGTGCCCCAAAATCTCCCTTCCATTTCCCAATTCCAACGCGAAAAAATAAAGAGCATTGGTCTGCAGCTTAAAAACAAAACAATTCCACACTGCCTTCACTGCATCCGCTGCTGTGCGAGAACCCCTTCTAAGTAACAAATATGAAAGGTAAAGGAAGAAGTGCGCCTTCTCTTCCCTGTGAATGTGCACCTGTCTGTCATTTTCTGTTAACAAATCGGTTCAGATGAACCTCTTACCTAAAAGATGCATGAAAATTGTGTATTTTAATTTTCTATTCACGTATACTAGGAACAAAACTAAGCTACACAATCTCCATCAAAGGCGGACGTATTGCAGTTTATGAATACAGCGTATGGAAAACTGCTGTATCAAATTGGAGGAAAAACCATTTAAACATTTTCAGCAGACCAGATTGAAAAGAAAAACAGGGCAACAGGAATTAAAAGGTCGGAAACGGAAATAAAAGGAAAACATTATTGAAAAAGAAATTGGCGAGAAAATTGAACAAACTTAACTTGATAACAGCCTAATTACCCCCTGGGAGCACATAAAGTTCTATCTCACGTTAGCCAAAGCATTTTAATCTTTACTTCACGGCAGCCGTTTTGTTCAGAAGACAAAACAAAAATGCACAACCATCAAAAGATACTTTCTGAAAGAAAACAATGAACAGCTGCATTCATAGCTTGAAAGACTTTTATTTCGACAAGGTTACAAAATTAAGCCCAAAACAATGGACCATTAGTATGGAGCACAAACAACAAACCACTCAGAGAATGTTTCCTTCTTTCTGCTTCTCCAGAAAAAACGATCATCAAAGCGTACAAGTAGTCTTACAGACAAACACTTACTACTGACCATCACGCTCAGAAGAAAACAAAGTCAATCTTCATCGTGGGTAGCGAGACCAAGCACTTCAGAAACACATTTCTCTAGGAACAAACTATAGAAATGATCCCTAAAAGTATAGCCTTAACCCAAACCTGTTGGAAGTCAGGACCTATATGATCTACCTGTTCCTGAAGGACACGGGACCCAAATGGCCGATTTAAATTTACACCTACTCGCATATTGTGTTACGGTCTTTCTTAAAACATTTGCTAAAGGTATTATTATAGTCTGCCTAGTTTTTGATACTTTTAGAAAGCAGTTTTAAGGACGCATTTCCACATTACCCAGGTTGCATCATGCACAAGATGACAACAATTACACCACCACCACCGCCAGGTGTTTAAATGGGCCTTTTCTTTTCATACAAAAACTATCAGGAAAATTAAACTAGAAGTTTTGTATAGGATCTAGGCTGAGTATTTCCAATCACTAAATAAATCAGAGAGTTGCGTATGTGCACCTGAAGTAATCTCGCCGTATCCATTCATAATTACCAAGCAACGAAAAGATAAAGAGCATTGGTCTGCAGCTTAAAAACAAAAACAATTCCACACTGCCTTCACTGCATCCGCTGCTGTGTGAGAACCCCTTCTAAGTAACAAATATGAAAGGTAAAGGAAGAAGTGGCGACCTTCTCTTCCCTGTGAATGTGCACCTGTCTGTCATTTTCTGTTAACAAATCGGTTCAGATGAACCTCTTACCCTAAAAAGATGCATGAAAATTGTGTATTTTTAATTTTCTATTCACGTATACTAGGAACAAAACTAAGCTACACAATCTCCATCAAAGGCGGACGTATTGCAGTTTATGAATACAACGTATGGAAAACTGCTGTATCAAATTGGAGGGAAAAACCATTTAAACATTTTCAGCAGACCAGATTGAAAAGAAAAACAGGGCAACAGGAATTTAAAAAAGGTGGAAGGAAATAAAAGGAAAACATTATTGAAAAAAGAAATTGGCGAGAAAATTGAACAAACTTAACTTGATAACAGCCTAATTACCCCTGGAGCACATAAAGTTCTATCTCACGTTAGCCAAAGCATTTTAATCTTTTACTTCACTGGCAGCCGTTTTGTTCAGAAGACAAAACAAAAAATGCACAACCCATCAAAAGATACTTTCTGAAAGAAAACAATGAACAGCTGCATTCATAGCTTGAAAGACTTTTATTTCGACAAGGGTACAAAATTAAGCCCAAAACAATGGACCATTAGTATGGAGCACAAACAACAAACCACTCAGAGAATGTTTCCTTCTTTCTGCTTCTCCAGAAGAGAGCGATCATCAAACGTAGCAAGTAGTCTTACAGACAAACACTTACTACTGACCATCACGCTCAGAAGAAAACAAAGTCAATCTTCATCGTGGGTAGCGAGACCAAGCACTTCAGAAACACATTTCTCTAGGAACAAACTATAGAAATGATCCCTAAAAGTATAGCCTTAACCCAAACCTGTTGGAAGTCAGGACCTATATGATCTACCTGTTCCTGAAGGACCACGGGACCCAAATGGCCGATTTAAATTTACACCTACTGCATATTAGTATTACGGTCTTTCTTAAAACATTTCGCTAAAGGTATTATTATAGTCTGCCTAGTTTTTGATACTTTTAGAGAAGCAGTTTTAAGGCGCATTCCACATTACCAGGTTGCATCATGCACAAGATGACAACAATTACACCACCACCACCGCCAGGTGTTTAAATGGGGCCTTTTCTTTTCATACAAAACTATCAGGAAAATTAAACTAGAAGTTTTGTATAGGATCTAGGCTGAGTATTTCCAATCACTAAATAAATCAGAGAGTTGCGTATGTGCACCTGAAGTAATCTCCGTATCCATTCATAATTACCAAGCGCGAAAAGATAAAGAGCATTGGTCTGCAGCTTAAAAACAAAAACAATTCCACACTGCCTTCACTGCATCCGCTGCTGTGTCGAGAACCCTTCTAAGTAACAAATATGAAGGTAAAGGAAGAAGTGGCGACCTTCTCTTCCCTGTGAATGTGCACCTGTCTGTCATTTTCTGTTAACAAATCGGTTCAGATGAACCTCTTACCCTAAAAAGATGCATGAAAATTGTGTATTTTTAATTTTCTATTCACGTATACTAGGAACAAAACTAAGCTACACAATCTCCATCAAAGGCGGACGTATTGCAGTTTAGGAATACAAGCGTATGGAAAACTGCTGTATCAAATTGGAGGAAAAACCATTTAAACATTTTCAGCAGACCAGATTGAAAAGAAAAACAGGGCAACAGGAATTAAAAAGTGGAAGCGAAATAAAAGGAAAACATTATTGAAAAAAGAAATTGGCGAAAAATTGAACAAACTTAACTTGATAACAGCCTAATTACCCTGGGAGCACATAAAGTTCTATCTCACGTTAGCCAAAGCATTTTAATCTTTTACTTCGGCAGCCGTTTTGTTCAGAAGACAAAACAAAAAATGCACAACCCATCAAAAGATACTTTCTGAAAGAAAACAATGAACAGCTGCATTCATAGCTTGAAAGACTTTTATTTCGACAAGGTTACAAAATTAAGCCCAAAACAATGGACCATTAGTATGGAGCACAAACAACAAACCACTCAGAGAATGTTTCCTTCTTCTGCTTCTCCAGAAGAAACGATCATCAAGCGTAGAAGTAGTCTTACAGACAAACACTTACTACTGACCATCACGCTCAGAAGAAAACAAAGTCAATCTTCATGTGGTAGCGAGACCAACACTGAAACACATTCTCTAGGAACAAACTATAGAAATGATCCTAAAGTATAGCCTTAACCAAACCTGTTGGAAGTCAGGACCTATATGATCTACCTGTTCCTGAAGGACACGGGACCCAAATGGCCGATTAAATTTACACCTACTGCATATTAGGTGTTACGGTCTTTCTTAAAACATTTGCTAAAGGTATTATTATAGTCTGCCTAGTTTTGATACTTTTTAGAAGCAGTTTTAAGGACGCATTTCACATTACCCAGGTTGCATCATGCACAAGATGACAACAATTACACCACCACCACCGCCAGGTGTTTAAATGGGGCCTTTTCTTTTCATACAAAACTATCAGGAAAATTAAACTAGAAGTTTTGTATAGGATCTAGGCTGAGTATTTCCAATCACTAAATAAATCAGAGAGTTGTATGTGCACCTGAAGTAATCTCAGCGTATCCATTCTATATTACCAAGCTAGTAAAAAAGATAAAAGAGCATTGGTCTGCAGCTTAAAACAAAACAATTCCACACTGCCTTCACCATCCGCTGCTGTGTCGAGAACCCCTTCTAAAAATAACAAATATGAAAGGTAAGGAAGAAGTGGCGCCTTCTTCCCTGTGAATGTGCAACTGTCTGTCTTTTCTGCACAATCGGTTCAGATGAACCTCTTACCCTAAAAGATGCATGAAAATTGGGATTTTTTTAATTTTCTATTCACGATACTAGGAAAAAACTAAGCTACAATCTCCATCAAAGGGGGACGTATTGCAGTTTATGAATACAATATGGAAAACTGGTTTGTATCAAATTGAGGGAAAAAACCATTTAAACATTTTCGCAGACCAGATTGAAAGAAAACAGGGCAACAGAATTAAAAGGTCGGAACGAAATAAAAGGAAAACATTATTGAAAAAAGAAATTGGCGAAAATTGAACAAACTTAACTTGATAACAGCCTAATTACCCCCTAGGAGCAAATAAAGTTCTATCTCACGTTAGCCAAAGCATTTTAATCTTTTACTTCCACGGCAGCCGTTTTGTTCAGAAGACAAAACAAAAAATGCACAACCCATCAAAAGATACTTTCTGAAAGAAAACAATGAACAGCTGCATTCATAGCTTGAAAGACTTTTATTTCGACAAGGTTACAAAATTAAGCCCAAAACAATGGACCATTAGTATGGAGCACAAACAACAAACCACTCAGAGAATGTTTCCTTCTTTCTGCTTCTCCAGAAGAAACGATCATCAAACGTAGCAAGTAGTCTTACAGACAAACACTTACTACTGACCATCACGCTCAGAAGAAAACAAAGTCAATCTTCATCGTGGGTAGCGAGACCAAGCACTTCAGAAACACATTTCTCTAGGAACAAACTATAGAAATGATCCCTAAAAGTATAGCCTTAACCAAACCTGTTGGAAGTCAGGACCTATATGATCTACCTGTTCCTGAAGGACACGGGACCCAAATGGCCGATTTAAATTTACACCTACTCGCATATTGGTATACGGTCTTTCTTAAAACATTTGCTAAAGGTATTATTATAGTCTGCCTAGTTTTTGATACTTTTAGAGAAGCAGTTTTAAGGACGCATTTCCACATTACCCAGGTTGCATCATGCACAAGATGACAACAATTACACCACCACCACCGCCAGGTGTTTAAATGGGGCCTTTTCTTTTCATACAAAACTATCAGGAAAATTAAACTAGAAGTTTTGTATAGGATCTAGGCTGAGTATTTCCAATCACTAAATAAATCAGAGAGTTGCGTATGTGCACCTGAAGTAATCTCGCCGTATCCATTCATAATTACCAACGCAAGAAAAGATAAAGAGCATTGGTCTGCAGCTTAAAAACAAAAACAATTCCACACTGCCTTCACTGCATCCGCTGCTGTGTCGAGAACCCTTCTAAGTAACAAATATGAAAGGTAGAAGAAGTGGCGACCTTCTCTTCCCCTGTGAATGTGCACCTGTCTGTCATTTTGTTAACAATCCGGTTCAGATGAACCTCTTACCCTAAAGATGCATGAAAATTGTGTATTTTAATTTTCTATTCACGTATACTCAGGAACAACAAAACTAAGCTACACAATCTCCATCAAAGGCGGACGTATTGCAGTTTATGAATACAACGTATGGAAAACTGCTGTATCAAATTGGAGGGAAAACCATTTAAACATTTTCAGCAGACCAGATTGAAAAGAAAATCAGGGCAACAGGAATTAAAAGGTCGGAAACGGAAATAAAAGGAAAACATTATTGAAAAAGAAATTGGCTAGAAAATTGAACGAACTTAACTTGATAACAGCCTAATTACCCCTGGGAGCACATAAAGTTCTATCTCACGTTAGCCAAAGCATTTTAATCTTTTACTCATTGCAGCCGCTTTGTTGTCTGTGAAGACAAAACAAAAAATGCACAACCCATCAAAAGATACTTTCTGAAAGAAAACAATGAACAGCTGCATTCATAGCTTGAAAGACTTTTATTTCGACAAGGTTACAAAATTCGCTCCCAAAACAATGGACCATTAGTATGGAGCACAAACAACAAACCACTCAGAGAATGTTTCCTTCTTTCTGCTTCTCCAGAAGAGAAACGATCATCAAACGTAGCAAGTAGTCTTACAGACAAACACTTACTACTGACCATCACGCTCAGAAGAAAACAAAGTCAATCTTCATCGGGCAGACCAAGCACTTCAGAAACACATTTCTCTAGGAACAAACTATAGAAATGATCCCTAAAAGTATAGCCTTAACCCAAACCTGTTGGAAGTCAGGACCTATATGATCTACCTGTTCCTGAAGGACACGGGACCCAAATGGCCGATTTAAATTTACACCTACTCGATATTAGGTATTACGGTCTTTCTTAAAACATTTACGCTAAAGGAATTTTTATAGTCTGCCTATTTTTTGATATTTTTTAAAAACATTTTTAGACATTTCCCATTACCCAGGTTCACAGCTAAAGAACAAAATTAACCACCACCACCCCCAGGTTTTTTAAATGGGCCTTTTTCCATACAAAACTATGGAAAATTAAACTAGAAGTTTTGATAGGATCGGGCTGAGTTTTTCCAATCCTAAAAAAATAGAGTTTATGTATGAAGTAATTCGCCGATCTTTCTTTTAACAACTTAAAAAAAAGAGATTGGTCTGAGCTTAAAAAAAAAAACCAATTCCATTTCATGCATCCGCTCGGTTTGAGAACCCCCTTCTAATAAAAAATGAAAGGAAAAGGAAAAGTGGCCCCTTTCCCCCCCGGAATGTGCACCTGTCGCATTTTCTTTTCCCAAATGGTTCAGATAAACCCCTTTACCCTAAAAAGATGAAAATTGTGAAATTTTTTTTCTATTACGATACAAGAACAAAAAAAAACAATCCCTCAAAGGGGATTTTTTTTTATGAATAAACGAGGGAAAACCAATCAAATTGAGGAAACCAAAACATTTTCGAGGATTAAAAAGAAAAAAAGGAACGGGGAATTAAAAGGTAAAACGAAAAAAAAGGAAAAAATTATTGAAAAAAAAAATTAGAAAATTGGAAAAACTTAACTTAAAACACCCCTAATTCCCCCGGGGGCATAAAGTTCTTCTCAGTTAGCAAAGCATTTTAATTTTTTATTCAAGGAGCCGTTTTTTAGGGGGCAAAACAAAAATGCAAACCCATAAAAAAGATACTTTAAAAGAAAACAATAAAGCTGTTTTCATAGGAAAGACTTTTTTTCAAGGTTTACAAAATTAACCCAAAACAATGGATAAGTATGGAGCAAAAAAAAAACCACTCAAAAAATGTTTCTTCTTTCCCTTTTCCAGAAGAAAATCATAAAACGAGAAGTAGTCACAGACAAACACTTTTACTGCCATCACGAAAAAAAACAAAGTCAATTTCTTTTCAGGTGGTGCCCAACACTTGAAACAATTTCTAGGACAAACTATGAAATGATCCCTAAAAGTATAGCCTTAACCCAAACCTGTTGGAAGTCAGGACCTATATGATCTACCTGTTCCTGAAGGACACGGGACCCAAATGCCGATTTAAATTTACACCTACTGCATATTGTGTACGTCTTTCTTAAAACATTTCGTTTAAAGGTATTTATAGTCTGCCTAGTTTTGATACTTTTAGAGAAGCAGTTTAAAGGGGACGCATTTCCAATTACCCAGGTTGCATCATGCACAAGATGACAACAATTACACCACCACCACCGCCAGGTGTTTAAATGGGCCTTTTCTTTCATACAAAACTATCAGGAAAATTAAACTAGAAGTTTTGTATAGGATCTAGGCTGAGTATTTCCAATCACTAAATAAATCAGAGAGTTGCGATATGTGCACCTGAAGTAATCTCGCTATCCATTCATAATTACCACGCAAGCGAAAAAGATAAAGAGCATTGGTCTGCAGCTTAAAAACAAAAACAATTCCACACTCGCTTCACTGCATCCGCTGCGTGTCGAAAACCCCCTTCTAAGTAACAAATATAAAAGGTAAAGAAGTGGCGACCTTCTCTTCCCTGTGAATGTGCACCTGTCTGTCATTTTCTGTTAACAAATCGGTTCAGATGAACCTCTTACCCTAAAAGATGCATGAAAATTGTGTATTTTTAATTTTCTATTCACGTATACTAGGAACAAAGCTAAGCTACACAATCTCCATCAAAGGCGGACGTATGCAGTTTATGAATACAACGTATGGAAAACTGCTGTATAAATTGGAGGAAAAACCATTTAAACATTTTCAGCAGACCAGATTGAAAAGAAAACAGGGCAACAGGAATTAAAAGGTCGGAAACGGAAATAAAGGAAAACATTATTGAAAAAAAAGAAATTGGCGAAAATTGAACAAACTTAACTTGTAACAGCTTAATTACCCCTGGGACAATAAAGTTCTATCTCACGTTAGCCAAAGCATTTTAATCTTTACTTCCAGCTGCAGCCGTTTTGTTCAGAAGACAAAACAAAAATGCACAACCCATCAAAAGATACTTTCTGAAAGAAACAATGAACAGCTGCATTCATAGCGAAAGACTTTTATTTGACAGGTTACAAAATTAAGCCCAAAACAATGGACCATTAGTATGGAGCCAAACAACAAACCACTCAGAGAATGTTTCCTTCTTCTGCTTCCAGAAGAGAAACGATCATCAAACGTGGCAAGTAGTCTTACAGACAAACACTTACTACTGACCATCACGCTCAGAAGAAACAAAGTCAATCTTCATCGTGGGTAGCGGACAAGCACTTCAGAAACACATTTCTCTAGGAACAAACTATAGAAATGATCCCTAAAATATAGCCTTAACCAAACCTGTTGGAAGTCAGGACCTATATGATCTACCTGTTCCTGAAGGACCCCGGGACCCAAATGGCGATTTAAATTTACACCACTCGCATATTGGTATTACGGTCTTTCTTAAAACATTTCGCTAAAGGTATTATTATAGTCTGCCTAGTTTTGATACTTTTAGAGAAGCAGTTTAAGGACGATTTCCCATTACCCAGGTTGCATCATACAAGATGACAACAATTACACCACCACCACCGCCAGGTGTTTAAATGGGGCCTTTTCTTTTCATACAAAAACTATAGGAAAATTAAAACTAGAAGTTTTGTATAGGATCTAGTTGAGATTTCCAATCACTAAATAAATCAGAGAGTTGAGTATGTGCACCTGAAGTAATCACCGATCCATATCATATTACCAGCAACGAAAAAGATAAAGAGCATTGGTCTGCAGCTTAAAACAAAAACAATTCCACACTGCCTCTCACTGCATCCGCTGCTGTGTCAGAACCCCTTCTAAGTAACAAATATGAAAGGTAAAGGAAGAATTGCTTCTCCTGTGAATGTGCACTGTTGTCAGTTTTCATTAACAAATCGTCAGATGAACCCTTACCCTAAAGATGCATGAAAATTGTGTATTTTAATTTTCATTCACGTATACTAGGAACATAAACTAACTACCAATTCCATCAAGGCTTTTGATTTAGATAAGGATGAAACTGTTTATCAAATTGAGAAACCATTTAAACATTTTCTACAGACCAGATGAAAAATAACAGCAACAGGAATTAAAAGTGGAAACGTAATAAGAAAAACTATTGAAAAAGAAATAGGAGAAATTTGAAAAACTAGGTGTAACATTCAATTACCAAATAGAGAATTCAGAGTCATACTACTGCCAAAGATTTATATTACCAAGCGAAGCGATTTGTTAGAAGAAGTTGCAAAAACAAAAACCAATTCCAACATCTCCTTCTGATCCAGAAAACGAATGAACAGCTCATTTAGTAGCAATATGAAAGACTTAATGGAATACGTAGGGACCTTCACTTCTCCAAAAATGCACCTTTAGTATGTTATGTAAACAACAAGTATAGACATTTTACTCTACTAAGTCATGAAAATAGAAGTCATTTTAATTTTCATCAGTCTTAAACAAACACTTACTACTACCATCCAGAAAGGGAACAAAGTCAAGTCTTCACGTACATGTAGAACCAGCTCTTCAGAGAGAAAAACTTTTAAACAATTTAAAATGACCATAAAAGCAAAAGGCAACGGAATTAGAAAGTCAGAGACCTATATGACAACTGTTCTGAAGGAAGGACCCAAATGGCGATAAATTAAAACTTACCATAAACCTAATTACCTGGTACTAGTTCTACTCAACATTTGCAAAACATTTTAATTATTACATCGCTAGTTTCGATATTTTCAGAAGAAAACTTAAAGACGCATTCCAATTACTTTCTGATAGAAACAATGAAAGACGCATTATAGCAAAGATTTCTTTACAAGCTTCAGGATTACAAATGGAATGCCTTTTCATGGACAAACACAACCAAATTAGAATAGTTTTTCTTTGCTTCCAGACTGAGAATTTCCAATCATAAATAAATCAGAGATGGTAGTACCAAATATCTACCATCGATCAGAAAACAATTATCAATCTCCTGAAAGATAAGACACTTGCAGCACATTTCTAAAGGAACAAACTAATGCCTTCCTAAATTCCGCTGACTGCAACCTGTTGAAGTAAACTAATGATCAACGTCGGAAGAAGTGACACCTTGGCATTCATAATTGCACCTTCTTCATTTCGGTTACGGTCTTTGTTAATGAACCTTTACCCTAAAGATATTCATAAAATTGATTTTTAATTTTATCACGATATAGGACATTCAAACTAAGCAGTCACTCCAGCAAGATGAAACAATTACACACTCACCACCAGGGTTATGGAAAGGCCTTTTCTTCAAAACTATAGGAAAATTTAACATGAATTTTGACAATTGAAAGATATTAGCAACAGAATTAAAAGGTCGAAGTATAAAGAAACTTATGAAAAAGAATTGCGATAATTAATAACTTAACATGAAAAGATAATCAGCTGAGCAAACACAAAAAAGTTCCATCCTCGTTGCCAAACATTTTAATCTTAACCCCTTCAGTTTATAGAAGGTAAAAGAAAAATGACACCCTTCAATTGAACTTCTGAAATGTGCACCTGCGCTTTCATTCTAAGGGGTTCAGATGAACCTACTTACCCTAAAAGATGCATGAAAATTGTGTATTTTTAATTTTCTATTCACTAATACTAGGAACAAAACTAAAGTACACAATCTCCATCAAAGGCGTATTGCGGTTTATAGAACATATGGAAAACTTGTATCAATTGGAGGAAAAACATTTAAACATTTCAGAACCAGATTAAAGAAAAATAGGGCAACAGATTAAAAGATGGGAAGCGGAATAAAAGGAAAACATTATTGAAAAAAGAAATTGGGAGAAAATTGAACAAACTTAACTTGATAACAGCCTAATTACCTGGACACATAAAGTTCTATCTCACGTTAGCCAAAAGCATTTTAATCTTTTACTTCCAGGCAGCGTTTTTTCAGAAGACAAAACAAAAATGCACAACCATCAAAAGATATTTCTGAAAAGAAAATGAACACTGCATTCATGGCTGAAAGACTTTATTTGACAAGGTTACAAATTAAGCCCAAAACAATGGACCATTAGTATGGAGCACAAACAACAAACCATCAGAAATTTTTCCCTACTTCTCTCAGAAAAGAAAGCTTGATCTGCAAGCGACAAGAGTCTTACAGAAACACTTACTACTGACACACCTCAAAAAACAAAGTCAAAATCTTCATGGAAGAGACCACACTAAAAACTACATTTCTTCGAGAACAAACTAGAAATGATCCCTAAAAGATATACCTTACCCAAACCTTTGGAAGTCAGGACACTATATGATCTACCTTTCCGAAGGACACGGGACCCAAATGCCGATTTAAATTTACACTACGCATATGTTTCAAGGTTTTAAACATTTAACTAAAGGTTTATTATAGTTACCAGTTTTAGAACTTTTAGAAGAAAGTTTTAAGGAGAACATATACCCAGGTTGCATCATGCACAAGATGACACAATTAACCACCACCCCGGTGTCTAAATGGGACTTTTCTTTACAAAACTTAGGAAAATTAAACTGAATTTTGATAGGAATCTAAGGCTGTATTTCCAATCACTAAATAAATCAGAGAGTTGCGTATTGCACCTGAAGTAATCAGTTGTCCATATCATAATTCAAGCAACAAAAGATAAAGAGCATTGGTCTGCGCAAAAACAAAAAATTCCACATCCTTCATGCATCCAGCTGCTGTGTCGAGACCCTTCTAGTAACAAATATGAAGGTAAGGAAAAAGGGCGACCTTCTCTTCCTGTGAATGCACCTGTCTGTCATTTTCTGTTAACAAATCGTTAGATGAACCTTTACCTAAAAGATCATGAAAATTGTGATTTTAATTTTCTATTGATTACTATGAACAAAACTAAGCTACACAATCTCCATAAAGGCGTATTCAGTTTAGAATAAGCGTATGAAAACTGCTGTTCAAGTGGAGGAAAAACCATTTAAACATTTTCAGCAGACCAGATTGAAAAGAAAAACAGGGCAACAGGAATTAAAAGGTCGGAAACGGAAATAAAAGGAAAACATTATTGAAAAAGAAATTGGCGAGAAAATTGAACAAACTTAACTTGATAACAGCCTAATTACCCCCTGGGAGCACATAAAGTTCTATCTCCACGTTAGCCAAAGCATTTTAATCTTTTACTTCAGGGCAGCCGTTTTGTTCAGAAGACAAAACAAAAAATGCACAACCCATCAAAAGATACTTTCTGAAAGAAAACAATGAACAGCTGCATTCATAGCTTGAAAGACTTTTATTTCGACAAGGTTACAAAATTAAGCCCAAAACAATGGACCATTAGTATGGAGCACAAACAACAAACCACTCAGAGAATGTTTCCTTCTTTCTGCTTCTCCAGAAGAGAAACGATCATCAAACGTAGCAAGTAGTCTTACAGACAAACACTTACTACTGACCATCACGCTCAGAAGAAAACAAAGTCAATCTTCATCGTGGGTAGCGAGACCAAGCACTTCAGAAACACATTTCTCTAGGAACAAACTATAGAAATGATCCCTAAAAGTATAGCCTTAACCCAAACCTGTTGGAAGTCAGGACCTATATGATCTACCTGTTCCTGAAGGACACGGGACCCAAATGGCCGATTTAAATTTACACCTACTCGCATATTGGTGTTACGGTCTTTCTTAAAACATTTCTGCTAAAGGTATTATTATAGTCTGCCTAGTTTTTGATACTTTTTAGAGAAGCAGTTTTAAGGACGCATTTCCACATTACCCAGGTTGCATCATGCACAAGATGACAACAATTACACCACCACCACCGCCAGGTGTTTAAATGGGGCCTTTTCTTTTCATACAAAAACTATCAGGAAAATTAAACTAGAAGTTTTGTATAGGATCTAGGCTGAGTATTTCCAATCACTAAATAAATCAGAGAGTTGCGTGATGTGCACCTGAAGTAATCTCACGATCCATTCATAATTACCAACGAACTGAAAAAGATAAAGAGCATTGGTCTGCAGCTTAAAAAACAAAAACAATTCCACACTGCCTTCACTGCATCCGCTGCTGTGTCGAGAACCCCTTCTAAGTAACAAATATGAAGGTAAAGGAAGAAGTGCGCCTTCTCTTCCCTGTGAATGTGCACCTGTCTGTCATTTTCTGTTAACAAATCGGTTCAGATGAACCTCTTACCCTAAAAGATGCATGAAAATTGTGTATTTTTAATTTTCTATTCACGTATACTAGAACAAAACTAAGCTACACAATCTCCATCAAAGTGGGACGTATTGCAGTTTATGAATACAACGTATGGAAAACTGCTGTATCAAATTGGAGGGGAAAACCATTTAAACATTTTCAGCAGACCAGATTGAAAAGAAAAACAGGGCAACAGGAATTAAAAGGTCGGAAACGGAAATAAAAGGAAAACATTATTGAAAAAAAGAAATTGGCGAGAAAATTGAACAAACTTAACTTGATAACAGCCTAATTACTCCTGGGACACATAAGTTCTATCTCACGTTAGCCAAAGCATTTTAATCTCTTTACTCATGGCAGCGTTTGTTCAGAAGACAAAACAAAAAATGCACAACCCATCAAAAGATACTTTCTGAAAGAAAACAATGAACAGCTGCATTCATAGCTTGAAAGACTTTTATTTCGACAAGGTTACAAAATTAAGCCCAAAACAATGGACCATTAGTATGGAGCACAAACAACAAACCACTCAGAGAATGTTTCCTTCTTTCTGCTTCTCCAGAAGAGAACGATCATCAACGTAGCAAGTAGTCTTACAGACAAACACTTACTACTGACCATCACGCTCAGAAGAAAACAAAGTCAATCTTCATGTGGGTAGCGAGACCAAGCACTTCAGAAACATTTCTCTAGGAACAAACTATAGAAATGATCCCTAAAAGATAGCCTTAACCCAAACCTGTTGGAAGTCAGGACCTATATGATCTACCTGTTCCTGAAGGACACGGGACCCAAATGGCGATTTAAATTTACACCTACTCGCATATTGCGTAGTTACGGTCTTTTCTTAAAACATTTCGCTAAAGGTATTATTATAGTCTGCCTAGTTTTTGATACTTTTTAGAGAAGCAGTTTAAGGACGCATTTCCACATTACCCAGGTTGCATCATGCACAAGATGACAACAATTACACCACCACCACCGCCAGGTGTTTAAATGGGGCCTTTTCTTTTCATACAAAAAACTATCAGGAAAATTAAACTAGAAGTTTTGTATAGGATCTAGGCTGAGTATTTCCAATCACTAAATAAATCAGAGAGTTGCGTATGTGCACCTGAAGTAATCTCACTGCGTATCCATTCATAATTACCAAGCATAGCGAAAAAGATAAAGAGCATTGGTCTGCAGCTTAAAAACAAAAACAATTCCACACTGCCTTCACTGCATCCGCTGCTGTGTCGAGAACCCTTCTAAGTAACAAATATGAAAGGTAAAGGAAGAAGTGGCGACCTTCTCTTCCCTGTGAATGTGCACCTGTCTGTCATTTTCTGTTAACAAATCGGTTCAGATGAACCTCTTACCCTAAAAGATGCATGAAAATTGTGTATTTTTAATTTTCTATTCACGTATACTAGAACAAAACTAAGCTACACAATCTCCATCAAAGGCGGACGTTGCAGTTTATGAATACAACGTATGGAAAACTGCTGTATCAAATTGGAGGGAAAAACCATTTAAACATTTTCAGCAGACCAGATTGAAAAGAAAAACAGGGCAACAGGAATTAAAAGGTCGGAAACGGAAATAAAAGGAAAACATTATTGAAAAAAAGAAATTGGCAGAAAATTGAACAAACTTAACTTGATAACAGCCTAATTACCCCCTAGGAGCACATAAAGTTCTATCTCACGTTAGCCAAAGCATTTTAATCTTTACTTCCGCGGCAGCCGTTTTGTTCAGAAGACAAAACAAAAAATGCACAACCCATCAAAAGATACTTTCTGAAAGAAAACAATGAACAGCTGCATTCATAGCTTGAAAGACTTTTATTTCGACAAGGTTACAAAATTAAGCCCAAAACAATGGACCATTAGTATGGAGCACAAACAACAAACCACTCAGAGAATGTTTCCTTCTTTCTGCTTCTCCAGAAGAGAAACGATCATCAAAGCGTAGCAAGTAGTCTTACAGACAAACACTTACTACTGACCATCACGCTCAGAAGAAAACAAAGTCAATCTTCATCGTGGGTAGCGAGACCAAGCACTTCAGAAACACATTTCTCTAGGAACAAACTATAGAAATGATCCCTAAAAGTATAGCCTTAACCCAAACCTGTTGGAAGTCAGGACCTATATGATCTACCTGTTCCTGAAGGACCACGGGACCCAAATGGCGATTTAAATTTACACCTACTCGCATATTGGTATTACGGTCTTTCTTAAAACATTTAGCTAAAGGTATTATTATAGTCTGCCTAGTTTTTGATACTTTTTAGAGAAGCAGTTTTAAGGCGCATTTCCACATTACCCAGGTTGCATCATGCACAAGATGACAACAATTACACCACCACCACCGCCAGGTGTTTAAATGGGGCCTTTTCTTTTCATACAAAACTATCAGGAAAATTAAACTAGAAGTTTTGTATAGGATCTAGGCTGAGTATTTCCAATCACTAAATAAATCAGAGAGTTAGCGTATGTGCACCTGAAGTAATCTAGCGTATCCATTCATAATTACCAGCAAGCGAAAAGATAAAGAGCATTGGTCTGCAGCTTAAAAACAAAAACAATTCCACACTGCCTTCACTGCATCCGCTGCTGTGTCGAGAACCCTTCTAAGTAACAAATATGAAAGGTAAAGGAAGAAGTGGCGACCTTCTCTTCCCTGTGAATGTGCACCTGTCTGTCATTTTCTGTTAACAAATCGGTTCAGATGAACCTCTTACCCTAAAAGATGCATGAAAATTGTGTATTTTTAATTTTCTATTCACGTATACTAGGAACAAAACTAAGCTACACAATCTCCATCAAAGGGACGTATTGCAGTTTATGAATACAACGTATGGAAAACTGCTGTATCAAATTGGAGGAAAAACCATTTAAACATTTTCAGCAGACCAGATTGAAAAGAAAAACAGGGCAACAGGAATTAAAAGGTCGGAAAGCGGAAATAAAAGGAAAACATTATTGAAAAAGAAATTGGCGAGAAAATTGAACAAACTTAACTTGATAACAGCCTAATTACCCCCTGGGAGCACATAAAGTTCTATCTCACGTTAGCCAAAGCATTTTAATCTTTTACTTCGCGGCAGCCGTTTTGTTCAGAAGACAAAACAAAAAATGCACAACCCATCAAAAGATACTTTCTGAAAGAAACAATGAACAGCTGCATTCATAGCTTGAAAGACTTTTATTTCGACAAGGTTACAAAATTAAGCCCAAAACAATGGACCATTAGTATGGAGCACAAACAACAAACCACTCAGAGAATGCTTCTTCTGCTTCTCCAGAAGAACGATCATCAAGCGTAGCAAGTAGTCTTACAGACAAACACTTACTACTGACCATCACGCTCAGAAGAAAACAAAGTCAATCTTCATGTGGGTAGCAGACCAAGCACTTCAGAAACACATTTCTCTAGGAACAAACTATAGAAATGATCCCCAAAAGTATAGCCTTAACCCAAACCTGTTGGAAGTCAGGACCTATATGATCTACCTGTTCCTGAAGGACACGGGACCCAAATGGCGATTTAAATTTACACCTACTGCATATTAGGTATTACGGTCTTTCTTAAAACATTTAAGCTAAAGGTATTATTATAGTCTGCCTAGTTTTGATACTTTTTAGAGAAGCAGTTTTAAGGACGCATTCCACATTACCCAGGTTGCATCATGCACAAGATGACAACAATTACACCACCACCACCGCCAGGTGTTTAAATGGGGCCTTTTCTTTTCATACAAAACTATCAGGAAAATTAAACTAGAAGTTTTGTATAGGATCTAGGCTGAGTATTTCCAATCACTAAATAAATCAGAGAGTTGGTATGTGCACCTGAAGTAATCTACCGTATCCATTCATAATTACCAAGCAAGCGAAAAGATAAAGAGCATTGGTCTGCAGCTAAAAACAAAAACAATTCCACACTGCCTTCACTGCATCCGCTGCTGTGTCGAGAACCCCTTCTAAGTAACAAATATGAAGGTAAAGGAAAAGTGGCGACCTTCTCTTCCCTGTGAATGTGCACCTGTCTGTCATTTTCTGTTAACAAATCGGTTCAGATGAACCTCTTACCCTAAAAGATGCATGAAAATTGTGTATTTTTAATTTTCTATTCACGTATACTAGGAACAAAACTAAGCTACACAATCTCCATCAAAGCGGACGTGTTGCAGTTTATGAATACAGCGTATGGAAAACTGCTGTATCAAATTGGAGGAAAAACCATTTAAACATTTTCAGCAGACCAGATTGAAAAGAAAAACAGGGCAACAGGAATTAAAGAGTGGAACGGAATAAAAGGAAAACATTATTGAAAAAATTGGCGAGAAAATTGAACAAACTTAACTTGATAACAGCCTAATTACCCTGGGAGCACATAAAGTTCTATCTCCACGTTAGCCAAAGCATTTTAATCTTTTACTTCAGCGGCAGCGTTTTGTTCAGAAGACAAAACAAAAATGCACAACCCATCAAAGATACTTTCTGAAAGAAACAATGAACAGCTGCATTCATAGCTTGAAAGACTTTTATTTCGACAAGGTTACAAAATTAAA
>NW_024380831.1:0-25000 GCF_016835505.1 Polypterus senegalus | reverse complement strand
CTTTAGAGAACACAGGGCACAACTGACCCACTTTCACACTACGTGCCCTAATAATCAGGGTGCCATACATGTGCCAGGTCACTTCACTTCTCAAATGCTACTTGTTGAGAACTGGGGGGTTCTTAAGCACAATTAGCTCTGATCACTACATTGGACCATCAAACCCCAGGCACTTACCAAAAGGGCAAATTGTAGAATCTTTACAAAATGAAAAGATTTTTTTTTTTTTTTATACAAAAATGATCTGTGGCACAAAATGAGCTCCAAAGAGCACAAAGGCAAATGCAATCCAAGGGCAAAGTCCCAATACACAAATCCAAAGAAATCTCAAAACACAGAGCACAGACGTCAAAAAACTGAGCATGAACACAAGCACAGATAAATGGCAAGGAAACACAGCGATGCCAGCACATTCAATGAACCGCAAGGGACTGTGGGTTTTCCTCAGCCTTTATAGGGTTAGTTCCCACCTCTAAGGAGGGCCACCCTCAAAGCACATGGCACATAAAAAAAAAGATATGTTGACATAAAAAATTAACAAAATAAAGATAAATGAGAAATCTGAAGCCCAGTTAGGGGTAACATAACAGTAGTGATCGTTGGGTAACTCTGGTCAGGGCTCGGCTCTCTTAAAGGTCTTCTCTTAAAAGCCAGAAACTCAATTTTTTACCTAACATTAATTCAGAGAATCAATAATTGAAGTAAATGATCTACCTAAATTCTTATTCCCTTTTCCAACGTAAAAAGAAATTGTCCATCAAGAATCACGATACATTTATAACATTGTTTATATGAAATAGGAGTAGACTTGACTAAAAAAATGTCTTCAGTGATCTAAAATAGAGGAAGTTATATTTCAGACTCAGACCATGTGCAAAACTATTTGTTAACACAGTTTCCTCATAACCTCATCTGAATCCAGCACACCATTTCTGAGGATTCACAGCACTGATTAACTTCGTGCTTTTAAAATGCATTACGCTATTACTCGTAATAAAGCAAAGCGTTAAGATGCTTACCAGGCTCTTAAAAAAGTCAAGTTTTTCCAGTCAAAGAATGAGGCCAGATGTTCATGGTGCCAGATGTTCAAGGGGGCTTCTGCCGCTGCGATGAGGTGGCAGTGCGACTGACTTGAGTGTTGCTCTTCACACTCTGCTTTTCTTTAATAGGACCCCTAAAACTGATAGGTATTGGTAACACCGAAATTACGGAATGGGAGAGATCAAGGATTACCTGCCATCGATAAACAGATGACAATTCATGAAAAAACCAACGCGGCACTAAAATTAAATTCAGACACACAATTCAAATGCACCCTTGGCCATGTTCTTTGGTCTTTACTATAATGTACTGTACACTAAATGTGTTATTATGTTCCATCATATTTTATTCCAGAAAATAATAAATGTTACCTTTTATTAACGAAAACAATTAATGTTACAACCACACCTCATTACATGCACATGCATATTCAGACATCTTGTCTGTAATGCCTTTCAGAATGAGATCTGAGCACTTTATTTATTCTCGTCTCACTCACCCTGCACCAGAAAGTGAAGAACTCCGTTCACTGGGTGGTACTTGCAATGTCCGCGCAACGGGCTCAACCATGCAGTCAAGTGCTCTGCTTTTGGGAGCTGACTAGCAATTGTCCAGATCAGACCACAAATGACGCTTGATTTGAACATGTCGTGGACAGGAACCCTCAGCTGCTTGACTGGCTTATAGCATGGCAGTCACTTCTTTTTACGACACGCAGTGAAAAACATCCAGACGCTCATTATTAGCACACTTCAGTCAAGAGTCTATTGCACCACATCATCCTCCCTGTGTCTTAACAGCGATGAAGCCGTCCCAGTGCAGTTACCTTTATGGCCACAATCGGCGGTCGGAATTACTGCTGGATGCACTTCATCTGTTCCGTTCATTTGATCATTCATTTCTATCCATTAGTCCTTCCATTTTCTTTACCAGTCTGCAGAATTTCAAAGTGCAGCCTGCAGTGCGCAAAAAAATAAATTCAATAATTAATACATCACTCTCGTTTATGGTTTCATTGGTTATGCAATTATATCTCACTTTTTACTGTGTTTTCATATTTTACACATAGATGTATTCTTCATATACACAGAAGGAAAAAAACTAGAAAAAAAAACAATTATAGGAATTCAAAAACTGCCTAATTACATTGGGAAAGAGGAGCTTTATCACTTACTGGGCAAATGTACATAACATTTCAATAGGGTGATGTAATGATGGAGCTACAATATCATAATGTTTATTCTATTAAATTTTTATGAGTCAACACCTGAGTACTGCCTTGTGGGAAGCCATCAAGCCATTCAGTCTTCCCTCCTAAACCAAACCACTAAGGCACAGTGATAGACGAGAAACTTGCCAACGTTTGTGTTGTACCACAGAGACAAGTTCTCATGGCGATGATACCATCCTCATCTCTACAGTGTGCTTTGTAAGACAGACAGACAGACATACAGACAGATATTAGCTGCATTACCTGGCACTGCCCAGATGAGAAAGTGGAAAGATAAAAAATAATTCTATATTATAATTAACATATATAAATGATATATTGCAAGACTTTATTAAATATTTCAGGACTGGAAAGCTTCTTTGTATACATATTTTTGCTTTCTCCTTCTTGTGCAATAAATAATTTCTGTGACAATACAGCCCAATACAGGTCAACATCGGACTGTGACAAAAATAGCAGGTGAAGTGATGCGTTAAAGAAAAGTTTCAATGTGATGGATGCAAACCTTGGTTCAAAGGCAAACATGCTAAGGATCACACCACTATCACAAGCTGGGTGCCACCTTTTCACGATAGATCACACTGCCACTCACTCGGACCCCAATTCAATCCAGACTGTCCACTCTGGGACACAGCACAAAGTTATATGCTAAAAAGGCGAGCCATTATAAGGAATACCGTAATTTCAAGTTTGTGGCTAACCGGCTAAGTCCAAATCCTGGGGTCTCTACACAGTGGGCACCTCAGGATGCACAAAGCTGCTCATGAAGTTATTATATACATCGGTCTTTAAGTGTCAGTGTTAGACTATTCTGAAAACTTACTTAGCCTGTAACTGTTCATCAGCATCAGAGACCTTTCATGAATTAATTAAGATATGGGATGCTGGACTGCGGTGGGCTGGCGCCCTGCCTGGGGTTTGTTTCCTGCCTTGCACCCTGTGTTGGCTGGGATTGGCACTGGCAGACCCACCGTGACCCTGTAGTTAGGATATAGCGGGTTGGATAATGGATGGATGGATGGGATGTGAAAAGTGAGAACTTCAAGGACCAAGACTGGACATCATCTACTCCAGATCAGAAGTTTTCAGGTTTGTTTTTTATTGTATTTTTTAATAAATGTCTATTATTTTTATTTTGTTATCTGTTTAGACATTTTGGCCTCATTTTTCTTTATTTAATTTTGTGTTTTATGATTAATTTTCTAAACTGCCTCTCAACATCGGTCTGGTCGGAAACTTGCGCCTATCCAGGTAGCTTTGGGCTCAAGATGAGAACCAACCCTTGATGGACTGCACGCTGGTCTCATGGTATGCTTATACATATCCATACTTATGTACACGGACAGTTTAGAGTAGACAGTTAAACGAAGAATGCGTCTTTTGCATGTGAAAGAAAAAACAGAATACTCTGAGAAGTTCTACATAGACACTGGGGAACATGCCAAATCCACACAGTGAATGTCCAGGCTTCGATTCAAACCTCCAACTCTGGACCTGTAAGACAGCAGCTCTAACTGCTCCCTCTCTTATTTTTGTAACAAGTGTAATGTTTTTGCAACCCTTAGCAAACCTTACTAGATTGAAAATGAATAGATGGGTGCAGTTCCTTTGGGTTAGGCTGGGGGGTCTTCAAGTCCCTGATCTTTATGGCCCCCCTTCACAAACAACAAAGTAGCCAACCACCTCTGCCTGTCAGTTGCATAAGTGTGATGGGACTCCATCTTTATGCTCAGGTTTAAGAATCTGTCATTTTTGTAACAGTTTATTTCAAATCTGTTTTTGAAGCCTATCCAGTATTTCAGTGAATTATTAAAGGGCACTTGTCTTTATGCTGGGTTGAATGTAATGCTAATGCTCGATTTGTCATTATGGTTGCAGCACGGCCTGATGCTCCAGACCTACTTCAAGCTAAACAGTTGCCCCAGGAATGAAAATGTTTGAATTTCCTCCTGATCTAACTTTCGGTATTTGTGACGAAAGTTTCGTTTCCTGTACTGACAAACGCACGCCTCCCGCTTCCTTGTACAGCACCGAGTATAAAAGGGGTGCGTGCTAGAGACGGTAATCCGTCTGAGTTTACACAGCCAGGGACAAAGAAGGTAAGTGATGGAGCGATAATGACGTTTACATTCCGTTATGTAATACGTAATGACAGCTACAGTAGCGACCAGTATTACATTTCTTCTTACATTCGTTTAATTGTATCAAAATGCGTAAAGCTGGCCGAGCCCGCATCCCAACTGTAAGGCGAGAAGTAAGTAAATCACGCAGACTGACTCCACGTAGGTATTTGGACGGACCGAGTGAGAAAAGCCGGAGTTCCGGTTAGAACTGAACACAAGCCAAATATTCAGACTACATTCCACACCGAGCTGGAAAGGAAAGAGGTTCCCCCGTGCAACATGATCGTGTAGATAAAGATGATGGTCGTGAGTCCTCGGCACATTTGTTGTCGCTAGTGTTTCACCCAGTCCATTAGCTAGCACGTTGGGTTAACTGGCGGCTCAAAGCTACACAGACGCCTCCCCAATTGCTGTGTACTGAAGAAAAAAGTAAGAATGGATGGATGGATGGATGAATGGACTTTTAGTAGTAGTAGGAGTGGAAGGGCTCCTTTGCTTTTGTTTCGTTTAGCTGAAGGTAGGACCACTCGAGCCCAGGCTGGAATCGGTAAATAACCCAGCATTGACGTGTTTTGTAAAGTGAAAAGAAATCCAGAGTACCCGGAGGAAACCGCACGGAGACACGCAGAGAAAGTGCCGACAATCTGGAGCAAACGGGGCTGAGAGTGCGGAGGGCGAACTCGAATCGGCCGTTATAGCTGCCCTCTGGACAATGTGCCACACTGAAAGGGGCGTTTACATTCCAGCTTTTTATTATTTAGCTGTGCGTTAATGAGATCGATACACACACAATGAAAAATTGTTTGGATTATTACATGTGATTGTTATGCATTTTTCAGTGGAGAATTCAAAATATTTTCCATGAAGTAACATTTTTTTTGCAAAAAAAACTTTTAGCTGTCAATATTTATATTTTTTATCAATATTTTATTTTAATGATTATTTGAATTTTATATGTTCTAATATTAAATTAAAATATTTTTAAAGCAACCTAAAGAACACCATTGGTTCATATGTGAAAGTTCTGGGTCGTCATTTAGGGTGTACAGAAATGACACGGTCCCTCAGTGAGTGGACAGCAGGAACAACAACTGACACTGGGCACAGAAGGAATGGCCAGGTAGAAAAAAAGCTAGTTTGGTGTCAGAAAAATCATCAGACCTGCTTGGGGGTCCGGATAAAGTGCTGCTACCAACCCCTTCATAATCATGGTTTCATTAAGCAGTTTGTCAAAGCCCTATCAAAAGATGGCGTGTGTCCGATGTGTTTGTGCCGAACGTTTACGGGTTTGTCTGCAGCGAAATTCAAAAAGGGCATTTTTGGTGATCCTGATATTAGAAAACTGACGAAGAGGTTGATGAACGCGATGAACGACCTGCAACAAATGACCCAGGTATCGTTCAAAGAAGTCGTTTCTAAGATTTTAGGTAAAAAAAATAAAGTGCCAAATTAAAAGGAAATCGTGAATATGTATATAGGTTTAAATCTGCAAAACCAGTCCCAGAGTTCATTGTGACAATTTTCCCTTAAAATGTCGGAGCTGTGTGTGAAGAGAAGGGTGAAAGATTCCATTAGGGTGTCAAGGACATGGGGAGAAGGGCGTTAGGGGGCCAGTCTGATGGCGGACTGTTGCGGGATGATTCGGGGGAACGCACGAGAAAAAGTGGTCACCCGACGGATCACCAAACTAAAAACTAGAGAAGTTATATGTACTGTAGGTCAAAGAAAATGTATTGCTTTCTTTATATGTATATTTAAATATTAGTATAAACAGTTTCATTTTAAATTGATTTAGAACAAAATTGTATGTATGAATACATTATGTGATTTGTTAAAGTTTAGTTACATTTCTTTTCAGGGTTGTACTTATATGACGTGATGGAAAATTCCATTTATATTTTTAGTGTTAATGAATGAAAATAAAAATATTCAAAATCGAAACACTTTATATGATAAAGTTTAATTTTGCAGACATATAAAAAAGCAGACGCGTGTAGCCATCATAATGTGATGCGATAGTTAAAGCTAGCCTAGTAGCGACGTCTCCCGTTCATTTATTTAGAGGTTATGATAAAGTGTGCCAGCCTGGTACACTGTGCGCGGGGCCATGGGCAGGTGCCAGTGCTGCTGCATTAGCCCAAGTAGCCCTAAAACGGACTTGAACGATCTTAGAAAATGGATGATATGTTTAAAGGTGAAGAGGACGGAAATATTTTTCATTTACTACTTGCATGCGCTCAGGAAAAAAAGGAAGAAAAGAATAGATAAAATAAAGCGGCTCTGGACTATGGAGTCCTATTGTGGTAGGCTATTGAATGGCGCGCGAACTATCACAGATAGCGAGATATTATATTAGAGAGAGAGAGAGAGACGGGTGCAAGCCCCCAGTTGCGGCCACAATATTAGTAAAATCTGTAAATCTACAAAAAATTATTATTTATTGGAGTCAAAATCACAAAATTCTATAAATATGTAAAAGAAAAAAATAATTATTTAACGGAGTAAAAATCATAAAATGAGAATAAAACATTTACTCTCTTATCCATTAGAGTATTCCCGTTAAACTGAGGTCCACTATGCTCGATGAGTATTTATAAAAGACGAAATAAACTATCCATTCGTTTTAACTGACATTCTTATACATAAAAAAATTATAACTAAATGACAGGAAAAATCACGTGAAAACTAAAGTGGTATGTAATGGGTCATCGTAACACGATCTTCAGCTCACCTAAATACAAACATTGGTGTTATGAATAGAATTTAGATTGTTTTCTAATAATTTGTTCCTGTGAAAGTTTACTCGATCAAAAATAAAAACCACGACTTTGTGTTTTAGTTTTTAATTTATAAACGGAATAAGAATCTGAAAATTTAACAACATCACATTAATACATTCTGAAAAGAATGATACCAAAGATATATATAAGCCCGATTTAAAGCATGACAAAAAAGTCACATAAAATCGTTACATTTTTAGGCTTAGGATTTTATATAGGGGGCACGGTGGCGCAGCGGGTAGTGCTGCTGCCTCGCCAGGAGACCCGGGTTCGCTTCGGTTCTCCCTGCGTGGAGTTTCCATGTTCTCCCCGTGTTCTGCTCCGGCTTCCTCCCACAGTCCAAAGACATGCAGGTTAGGTGCATTGGCGATCCTAAATTGTCCCTAGAGTGTGCTTGGCGTGTGGGTGTGATGTGTGCGCGCGCCCTGCGATGGGCCGGCACCCTGCCCGGGGTTTGTTTCCTGCCTTGCGCCCTGTGTTGGCTGGGATTGGGTCCAGCAGACCACCGTGACCCAGTAGTTAGGATATCGCGGGTTGGATAATGGATGGATTTTATATACGCTAGATAAATATACGCACACGCACACACGAAAAAGGGTAAAACGTTTGCTCGATTGTGTGCGTTTGTATGTTATAGGCTAATACACTGGAATTTGTCCAAATCCCCCTTCTGCTGACTGGTTTGGCTTAAAATATTTAATATGCTTTCTTCTGAGCCTTTGCCTTCAGCACTTGAGTGCCTTCACTGTTTTAATTTACTTCCTCTCTCTTGATAAGCTCGCCGACACCGCCCTACTATATCTGTTATATTTATCTCTTTCTCTCACTATATATAATGTATATTACACCTTATTAATTAGTTCCTTGATAAGACCTATACTGCCCCAAAAACACAAAATAATTATAAAAACCAAAAGACTCAGCTTCTCTGTGCCAGAATTCAAATATTTTAGTATTATTTGTCATTACAACATATTTCATGCAAATTTGAGCCCGCAGACATTTAATTGGGACCTTGAATGACGCATCGCCCTCACAGTGATGCCTTAACAATGTCACATTGACGGGACCGACAGAGACGTCACAGGTATTGCGGGCTGCACTTGGACCCTTCTCGATGGCACCAGGGCTGGCTTTGCTACCTTACAGTTTGTGCTCAAATCTCGGTACGTTGGTAAGCTCCTTGCATATTCTCCTAAAGCTCATGTGGTTTTCTTTTGACATGTCCTCGATTGTCGTGAAGCGAGTATTATGCAGCCAATTTAAATATGTTTTGCGCCTTGTGCCCGCTGCCTCTGGTTTGCTTGATGGTCCCTAAGTGGCTAAGAAATATGAACACAAGAACGGATGTTTTTGCGAGTCAGTTAAGTTTGCCTTGTGTTTTAACTGAAGTTTAGAATTGTGATACCTATATGTCTGCATTCAGTCTTCTCTCCATCCATCCATTTCCTTAATCTGTTTCCATTCTTACAGGGTTCTGTGGTCTTTTTGGCAGCCTGAGGTTTTATACTCGGGGCCAGACCCCGATTGCAGACTCAATGCCAGTCAGGAGCTGGGCTTCGTTACTGCATCAGCAGCTTTTGCATGTGATAAGTCATTGAACAAATTAGGTTTTTTCAGTAAATTTCATTAATATCGTCAGTCTTTCCTTCAGTTATATCTGAGATTGCAATGTAATGTTGTAATGATGTGCTGCTGTATAAAGCACTTTTTGATTGGAGTGACTGAACTATGGACACTGTCCCAGGCTGACAATTTGCTCTTGTCTTTTCTCCAGGATGCCTGAGGGCTTCGCCTCCGTGTTGTACAGCGAGCCGGCCGTGCTGGGCCTCCTCTCCAATGTAATAAGTGCTTTTTATGTGGCCCTGCAGAACTTTGCACATGTAGCCAGCGGTTTGCCAGCTGTAGGCATTGAAAACACTCTTGCAGGTACAGTCAAGATACAAGCTGTATGTATTGTAGCTCTACTGGTGGAGTTTGCTATAAATTGGCTCCCATTTGAAAATGTGGAACTGCATGTTGTGCTTCAGCTTCAGAAGTGCAGTTCTGGGGCAGGTTAAGTACAGTATGGTGGTAAGTATACAGCAAGCAAGGTGGACCGTGTTTAATGGATTCAGGCTTATGGTGGTAGTTTCAGTCTATACTGTATATATTTGGAGATTTGTGTAGCAGTAAGGGTTCATTTTCCTAAATGTATGTGTAGGCATTTGTGGGAGATCATTTCAAAAACTGTACACAATTGTGCGCCAGTGTGGTGCCAATGCTATCATGTACCGTGTTATATTAAGAGTCTGCTGTTTCAGTACGTCATGTAACTGCCTTCAGAGGTCACATACTGTAAAGCTGCAAGGGTCAATGTGCTCTTGTGTAAGCTAGTAGCACATATTCACATATTAGTGTGCTGTATAAAACAGAAGATTATTCATGGCAAAATTAAATGCAATCCAATGGTTATCTAAACTGCAATGCAATTTATGTGCACGCGATGCATTTAATTTTGGCACATATCAACCAATTGATTGACTGCTTATGACCATAGCACTCAATTTTTGTGTCAGTTTAAAATGCAACCCAAAAGCATACTACACTTGAATTCATTTCTATAGATCATGTGTCATAACCAAAAGCAAAGCTCTGAGTGAACTGCATTTTGATTGGAGATCACGCATTAATCATGCTAAAAGTGAATGTAACCCAATCGGCGTCACAAGGTGGGGCAAGGGGCGTCAACTACTGGGATAAGAGGCGTCATAATCACGAGGGTGTGCACCCAGCGCTAAACATGGTGAACATGGAGATAATCATGCAGGAGAGCAGCCGTCTCATTGAACTGGTGGAAGCTGGTGATATAAATGATAATTTTCATTCTTTTCCCATTTGACTGGTTGTTGAAAAGACTGGGTGTAACAGAAGAGGCAATGGGAAAAGACTTTTCAACTGCTTCTGGAATGTCCTTAGAACGCATTCAAGAGCTAATGTCCTCGAAGAGCTGCAGCATACAATTATGAAGATCATCAGTCAGAGCATCGGTAAACCAGTATTCCCCTAAGCATGATTTGTAACCCCTGCAGATGGGGATGACCATATTACCCATCCTTGCATCCATTATCCCACCCGCTATATCCTAACTACAGGGTCATGGGGGTCTGCTGGAGCCAATCCCAGACAACACAGGGCGCAAGGCGGGAAACAAACCCCGGGCAGGGTACCAGCCCACCACAGCGACCATACTAGCTACTGCTAAACTTCCTGACGTGTGGCCAGGACTAGAACAATGGAATAAATATAGAAAAGGAAATATAATATAAATACATAAGGAAAGGAGAATACATTATTTGGACCACTTAACATAAAAGTAAATGTCTTCAACGAGACCTAAAAATACTTCTTACTGTTTTAGTTAATCACTCCACATCAATGAAAGTTAAGCTTGCCCCCACACCACAGAAATGATTAGAAGTGCAATGCCCCTTTGCCCCAACCCTTTTGACAGTGACTGGTTATTTGATTACATTCAGTTTGGCATGATGGATGTGTGGTCTTGAATTAAAATGCTATACACTTGGAGCAGCCGTTAAGTGAAATGCAATACCTTTGCTTTGCTCTTCATTCTGACATGTGATTCTGGGACAAGAATTAAAATGCAATACATTTTTATATTGCATTTTAAACCGACACGAAAATCGGGTGCCATAGTGAAAAGCACTTGATCATTTTGTTGATGTTTTTAATATAACAAGAAAAAATGTGCAGAAATTAAAGACACCACGTGCATATGCATTTCAATGCAGTTAACACATTGGCTGGTACTTCATTCTGGCACAAGTAATCTTCCATAATAGAAGCGTTACTCATTTCTCTGAAAGCAATGCTGCACTTTAGTCTCCCACCATTGGGTGTTGGCCAACCAGATCCTAGCACAGCATGTAACATTGGACTTCGATCTAGTAGTGGAATTCTCTCAAAAGGAACTTTGCTGTTTTTGTTTTTCATGCAGGTGTGCACCTCATCCTTATAGGAGGGATTGTGCAGCTAGTGGCGGGTCTTCTCACCTTCAGAAAATACGACCACTTGGCTGGAACAACATTTGTGGCATTCTCTGCATTATGGAGCAGTTATGGTGCCACACGCATTGTAACAGGCGTCACCGAGTCAATAACGTTCGAAAACAGCACCTATACTCTGAACTCAACGGATGCATCGAATCTGACGACACCACCTCCAGTTAGCCAATCAGCGGTAGCTGGGCTGGTGGCCTACATCAGTGTGGCTTTCATTGTGTCTTTCTGCTCAGCCACAGCCAACTACATCATGCCTTTTGTATTTGGTGCCATCACTTTGACGCTTGTGTTTGAAGCAGTTGGCCTGTTTTCCACTTGGGCACTTGTAGTTGCCGGCGTCATACAACTCATCATCGTCTTTTTTGGCTTCTATGCAGCCTCTGCCCTACTCCTCAAAGGAATCTACCAGCGCCATGTCCTGCCAGGATTCGGCAATGCTCTGTTTGATGTGCTGCTTTTGGGTGCCAAAAGCAAAGTATCACAAAAGAAACAAGAAGGGAAGGGGACAGAGGAGGAGAAAAAGAAGAACAGCAAATATGCTGAGCCTATGGCACTGGGCAACATGTCTGATGTCATTTCTGCAGCCATCCTGGCATTTTACTGCTTCCACTACATGCCCTCCTTCCAGGTTGGGGTGCTGTGGGTGAGCATTAATGCCTGTGCCCAGCTTCTTGCTAGCTACTATGCTTATCTAAGAAAAGATGTCTTCTACACCACCAAGTTTGCCTTGCATGCTACCTATTGGCTAGTGCAGACTTGGGAGGAGTTCATCACCTCAGTTCTCCTGAAAGATGCCAACGTGACAAGTGCCAGGGCAGCAATGGTAGGAGGCTGGTTCTTCCTAGTAGCAGCCTTGATCTTTTGTGTTCTGTCTCTGAATCGAGACAAGACTGAATTGTTGCAAAATGTCCTTTTTGCCTTGCTTACCATATCGACCCTGCCTCAGATTTCTGGCCAAGTTCACTACACCTTCTTTGGTGTGAGTTGCTCCCTATATGCTTTTTTCTGCCTCTACGTCTCTTTTGTCAGCCTCATCAACTCCATTGCCGAAAAAGCTCTGATCCCGCTAGGGGTGAGGATGGTCAACTCTGTGAGGCTGCAGAGAGTGCTCTTCACCCTTGGTCACTGCCATCATCCATCCCAAACTCCACCATCTTCAGAGGGTGGCGCAGAGAGCCACACTCAGCTTCCTGATGCCTTGTTTTACCTTTGCAATGGTTTGGCAGCCTTCTCAGCACTGCAGATCTCCAAAGTGGACTCACTGCAGGCACACCTGAGTGTCCCATGGGTGCTCATCCCTGGTACATTAATGCAGCTCTATGTGTCACGTATGCAAGTTCAAGGGGGAAGGAGATTCGGACCGACCATGCCGTGCACCTATGCTGCTGTCTGGGGCTGTTGGACATGGCTCCGATTTGCAGGTAAGACGTCAGTCTGCTCCCCTTGATCTCTTCCTCACAGTGCTCACGTTTGTGAGTTTACACCCCAAACACAAATACTGGGGCACTCTCCTTCATTAAACCACAACGCTACCACTTCTAATGTGTGCCAGGTCCATCTTGTGGTTAACCTGAGCACGATGTATGCTGTTTTGTTTGACCGACTGTAGATTTTTCACATTTGTTCATTAATGTGTCTTTCCCTTAGGACCCATGCTGAAAATCACTGAGCCATCTTTTCATGGGTTTGGTGCTGGTGCAGTAGCATTTCTCGTCATTAATGCGTTTATCATCATGATCGGTGAGTCACTCTGGCGCCTCTCTTGATTTGTTTGTTCATATCTCGTTTCTGTTCTCCTCACTACCACTGCTGAGTATGCAGCAACAATATGGGATACCCATCTTGTTTTCAGTTTGGCTGAGAAGAGCTGCAGATTCTTGGAGCTCCGGCAGTACGATCACTAAGCTCCTCTTTCTTTTCACAGCCGTCTACTCCAACCTGCTTCTCCTGATTCTCACCATCACAATGGAAGGAATTCTTGTATGCTTTTTGCTATTCTGTCTTCACCGACTACCCCTCCAACTTGAAGGTGAGCTTCAGTTCCATTGCCTTTAAACGGTAAACAAAATAAGAATCAGTTTGTCTTCGATTTTTAAACTGTAACTAGCTACCTTACCTGTCGAAGATAGAAAACAGAACGCATTTTAAAATATTTTGTATCTCTTGCTGCATGTGTGCCTTTAGTGCTCAACCTAAACCTTTCCTTGGCATCCTCATGTTTCTGAACCTTTCATACCTGGTACTCCATCTCTCAAGCATTTTCCCATAAAACCCGTTTTTTCAAACTGTTTCATTTCAAGGCACCTTGCTCATCTCCTGTCTGCTTTTTGACTTCCACCATTGGAAGCTTGGCCGACATTACCTGCCGTGAAAATATTACTCGTATTCTTCTGAATGCTTCCCAGCTTTGAAGGCGACTCTTAGCGTGCCTCCTGCACTTTGACTTTCTGTTCACATGCAACAGCCTCTCTTGCCCAGCACTTCCTCTGTTGATTGTGTCACCAAAGCAAAACTGGCCCATCATATTCCTCAGAGGGGAAGCATAAGCACAAATAAACAGTAATGTTTTATTATATAGTAGATTATGTCTCCTTCACAACAACATTTATTTCTATAGCACATTTTCATACAAATAATGTAGCTCAGAGTGCTTTACATGATGAAGAAAGAGAAAAAAGACAAAGTAAGAATTAAAATCAGAGAACACTAATTAACATAGAATAAGAGTAAGGTCTGATGGCCAGGGAAGACAGAAAAAAACAAACAAAAAACAACTCCAGATGGCTGAAGAAAAAATAAAATCTGCAGGGGTTCCAGGCCATGAGACCACTCAGCCCCCTCTGGGCATTCTACCTAACAAAAATGATCAGTCGTCATTGTATTCAGGGTTCTCATGGAAGGACTTGATGACGGCGGTCACGTGGACTTCTGGCCTTTAAGCCATCAATGTAGGGACATCGTGGTGCTTTGATCAGGTGGTACTTCACAAGTAATGAAGTAGAAAGATGACATCATAAGGTCATGTGACCTGATCAGATGCAGTGAAACGGGTCGCTGTTTCCAGAACACACAGTCACAGCATTATCACGTTTACTGATTGTCACTACTAAAACAGCTAAATACCACCACAGCATACTCAGTCTGAGCAGTGAAGCCTCAAGGTGATTTAGATGCCAACATGCCTGTATATAATATAATGGATTAAAGTTAACAATTAGGTCTTTTAGTTCATCTTCATCCTTATCATCAAGGGAGATATTCCTCATTTGGTTGCCTTCTAAGACATGGCAGAGGGACAGTTATCTTATTCCATTTCCAACTCATAGGGGTCGAATACTTGCAGTAGGTGTTGTGCTGAGGAGAAACAGACTAAGGCGGTTTACTCATGCGGAGTAAAAAGCAGAGGATGTTTAGGTGAAGAGGTGCACCGAAAATGGAGGCCCAGAGCGAGGGCAAAGAAGAAATGTTTAGAGGAGGTGACAGCAGGGCCAGCGCCACTATTAAGGTGAATTAGGCATACTCCTAGGGTGCAGATCATAAGGGGGGGGGAGAACCCAGCTGCACAGCTTAGCTACCGCCCCCCAGCTGCACAGCTTAGCTACCGAACAGTTGGCTGGCACCTTAAGTTTGGCCTAGGGCACAAAATAACTAAGCAATGGCACTGGGTATCCGGATATGAAAAAAGTCTTTATCCATGTGATCACAGAGAGCAGAGAAAAAAATTGGGAGACATCAGCCTACCCTGGGTAAACCCCACAAACGGCTTATTTCAGGCAGTTCATCCATTATCAAACTCACCTATCGATCAGTTCATCCATTATCACACCCATGTAATCAATCCACTTAAGAGTCATGTAGAAACTAACCCTGGATGGGGTCAAATTTCATAGCAGGTCCCACTTATGTAATCAGGTTGTCTAGACATGTTTAGTTCTAGAACAAAGTGTTTTGGGTAATTCACTCTGAAGACATCCCAGTTAGACACTGGGGGCACATGTACAGTAAATTCAATGCAGACAGGGACCAGGTTGGCATTTGCACCCAGGACTCTGGGGCTTTAAGGCAGTAATGCGGACTCCTGTACAACTATGCCACCCATTTGTTAATTCAAATAAATTACTAAGACAGCCATTCAGATTATAAAGTTAAAAAGATCAGCACAATGGCATTGTAGGCATGGTGGCGGTGAAGTTCGTCAGTGTTACTACTGCACAGCATCATGCTTCAAAGCTTGAGATTTCCTGTGTCCGTGTTGTTGTTGTTGTTTTTTTTTCCAACCAAAGACAAGTGGGTTGATAATAACCATCTTTAGTTATACTGTAGTGCACATTTTTAACGCTTAAATCACAGGACTAACCGAAATTCAGAGGATAAGCGCATCCTTACATTTTTTTTATATAAAACTAAAGCATATGTTTAGGGTTAAACAAGCTGGCCATGGTGACAAAGTGCTTTACAGATTCAGATTGAGCAGTACGTGCACTGGTGTCATCCAAGGCTGGTTCTGCCATACGCTCAGCTCAGCCGACAAAGATTACTTGAGAAAACTAGTTCAGAAAATAAAAGAAGAAAATGAACAGATGGATAAAAACATCCATCCATTTTGAAATGTGCTTATCCAGCTAGAAGTTGTGCAGGCCTGTTGACCAGTCCACTGCAGGGCACAGTCACCCATGCCGAGCCAGTTTAAACTCTGGAATCTGGGAAGAGCCATGCAGACAATGTGAAAAAGAAGCAAACCCCACAAAGTTAGACCCTGCAGCAGACTTACAACATCAGTAGCATTATTTGATTTAAAATGATTAAAAGTGCCGGTTAATTTCACTTACCACAAGAAAGTAACTTTATAAAACAAGCATAAGTTTATTTACACAATAAAACCTGTCATTACAGCTACTGTACCTTATTTCACACACATAACCAAATCAATGAAGGACTTTTAAACAGACAGTTCATCTGCCAGTAAAATGTTAATAAAATTGTCACAAACACAAAACTTCAATTGTTGCACAATAAGAAAGTATTCTTCTGCTTTTTGCACTGAAGGATTGTGAGGAGACGGACTCCGTCCTTGTATCTCTGTAGCCCAAAACGGGCACACTTAGGCAAACATACTTCTAGAATGTTCTGTTTTGACAAGAAAAAACACATCAAAAGAAACAAACAAACATTCTCAAATAAAAGAGGCCAATGACAAATTGAGCCAGAATGCTGAGACTGTTCTCGATGCAGCATGTGGTGTGGGGGAGGAGCTGGATGTTGGGGGAGGAGCTGGACCTGGGAATGCTTCTGTCCTGGTCAGCATCAAGTGGTCATCAGTGACTTTGTTGCCTACTTGGGTTTATTTTTGATTGGTTTCCACAGAGAAAACTGGGTTTCCAGAGGTCGTGGCTTTTTTTTTGGCTTCTTTAAAAAACATCATGTCAGGCTGTTTTTAAAAGTAAAAAATAACAATCGCTAGAAAAGAATACAAGCCCACTACAGGCCCTAATCCTGGGTTTGGGTCCTTCTCCTAGTCATTTAGGTCACTGGCACCAACACCTCACCCGCTGTAACAAGCAGTGTGGCGTAGACCGAAGTAGAAAGAACAGCATACGGTATTTGAACAAAAATGAGTAAATTGCAGCACTTGGGTCCCAAAATGTTTCATCATTATTATGTTAACACCACTGCAGTTTTCCTCCAAATTGCAACAAACTGGCCAGGCACACCACAGGTTTAAATTTAAATTTGGCCTCCAAATCAAATGTTTACATAATTTCGGACTTCAGCAGAGAGGCAAGCAGGTTTCAAATACTTTAGAAGAAGGGCCCAATGAAGGAAAAACAAAGTTCTGTCAGAATTGCAGGATATCGTCAGGAATTCTCCTGATCCTATTAACAGGTACAGCCAGGTCTCCATTTCATGATTTGGTGTTGAATTATTATTAACATTTTGCTTGCTTCAGATTATTATTCTTTTTTACAAAAGCCTCCATGTTGTTGATAGCAAACCAGTAGAATCAAATAGCTGATTGAACTGCAAAACCTTGTGTTGAAGCCAAAATAAGGCTACCTTCACATTACAGCTCAATTCCCACTCACAGGTGATACGGCTCTGTTTTTAAATAAGCATGATTAATTAAAAAGGATGTTTAAAAAATGATGATTATTATTACATTTTCAGAAAGTATTTACACTGCTCGTATAACGACTGCGTGACATCCGAACCGTCCACACTGCTCTCTCCAGTCCTTTCAGCCACTTTGTTTCAATATACAGAATCCCGGTGCTCAAACCAACAGCTCTGATCTCGCATTTATGGTTTGTCTTCATTCATAAGCTTATGAATTCATAAATGTTATGCACTGAAAGGATCTGAAGTAGCACAGCAACCAGCATCTGTCTGACAGAACAGTTTTATTCATTTTTTCATGAGGTACACATTCATGATAGACATCTGTATTCGTGTCAGATTTGGACCAACTGCAAGATTCATTTGAACAGACCCAAAACAAAAATCTTTTGCCTTGAAGTACAGAAGCTCTCTGGTATTGGGCATCCCTGCTTTTGAATAATGCATAAGAATACAAAAGGCAAGACACTACTGTCCATTTCAGTTTTGGGGCTAGTTTTAAAGAGATTTTAGGCTTTAATTCCAAGTTCTCTCTGGCAACCCTGCACTGGGCATTGTCAATGGCAGCTACACTCAGTGGTTTTGCCCAGTCGGTGGAGACTTGCCGTCATTCTTTTGGACAGCCAAACTATTTATTTTTAAGTGGGTAAAATAACTAAGCATTAGAGGATAGTGAAGCCATTCAGCTTAATTGTCCATCTGCAGACTGAGGCACAGTGATGCTTTTTGACTTTTCTGTGTGGATCTGTGTGTGCCATTTGCCTACCAAGTACTTTTTTCTTTTTATGTTTTAACTTTTTCGCTTCTCTTTTTGCTAATATGCTTAAGTAATTATCAGTTTTTCGCATTGCATGGACTGCCTTATTAGATTACAGCGTTTTAAAGGTTCAGATAGACCACACACAGCTGAAGCTAATTCATGTGTAAAGTCGAGACTGATACTGTAACAACAGAAATGAAGGCAACAATTATTTATTTTTCAGTCACAAAGTAGAAATGATCATTTCAGTTTTGCAAGTAAAAAAAAATGTTAATGCTAAAACACCATTTCAAGTTAAAGTGCAGGATACACTAGTTGTACAAATGAAGCTGCCATTTTAAAAACACAAGAACATTGAAATGCAAATGTTCTCTGGTAATGTGAACACATACTGTATAGTACAATTAGGATTATAGTAAAGACTGGCCATCGTATCTATTAGAGAAAGAGGACAAATAAAATCAGTTTCCCAATTTAATCACATAACCAGTAGCTTAGTGGGAGCCTGACATAATATGGGCCTTATGTGAATTAATAATAATAAACAACTGATTTGCTCCTGTTTTTTCTCCACAGTTGCATTCTTGGTCCTGTTTGCCTTTGTCTGTGCTTATGGCATAGCTGCGTCACTCACAAACTACCTCTTTGAAAAGATGTTGCTTCCCATTGGCCCATCGCTCATTCAGGTAATCCTAAAATGCCATAGGCTAAGTTGCACACTTGAACTTTATCAGTCTGTTTACTGCATTGGATTTCTATAATGTAATTTATATAAACACACAATAGCAGTGTTACCCAGCCTTGCCTGGGAAATTTCATAAGTCACTGGGCCTCAGTTACAGTGGTGTCGGCTAATCAGATGTATCAAAGATACTATGTAAATAATTGTGTACATTAAACGTGTATGATTTTTGTTAGGAGGGGAGAGAGGTCAACAACAATACTGGCTAACATGATAGGCTAATATTATTAGTGTACTGCAGCTCCTCACCTTTAAAATGTGCTACAGACAAGTGCACATGAGTAAAACATGTCTGCTGTTGATCAATTCTTTCTTTTCCTAGTGACCTGGCTTTTATTAATGGTTATTACAAAATACAGTTTTGGTGGAAACAATATTCTTTTAAATTCAAACAGTTAATTACTAGGAACAATGAGAATTTTGAGTATGAATATAATTTCTCCTGTAGTACATTTTGTTAAGAAAAAAAAAAAAAATGGTAGCTCAATCAGATCTGATCTTACACCTTTACAAAGTTTTGGCAGGTTAAAATCAAAAGCAATATACACTGAATCATGGCCTCCTTAAACTTATTATAAACATTACATTTAAAGTAACGAGTAACCTAACGCAATACTTAATGTAAAAACACCTACATCATTATTAGTATTATTCCAGCATCACAGAGTGTAATGACAAAACCACACATACCTGTACGCTGCTCCTTTACGGGGCTCAATCGCACAGCCAAGCAGAAGAGTGTGCTGCGTGCAGTCCGGTAACAGAAACCCAGAAGGTGTCCGTTTAGTTTCCATTCAGCTGTTTGCTATCGATATGCTGCAACAGTGCGATCCGGTGACGCGGCGGCCGGTGTTCATACTGCGAATCTTTGGCTGCTCAGGACGGGATTTACTTCGCGATAGATAGATAGATAGATAGATAGATAGATAGATAGATAGATAGATAGATAGATAGATACTTTATTAATCCCAAGGGGAAAAGTCGTATTTATAAAACACAAATTGGTTGCGTTTCCGGCCGGTTTCATGAAGTTTAATATATAAGCTTAGGATTTAATAAAAAATGCTGCCCAGTTAAATGCGCATTGTTTCGTATAAAGAACAAAAAGTAATGTACTGTTTACGCATTATATTTATAGTACAATAAGTAACAATACTAAATATATAATTACGTTTTTCTGTTGTAAGTAACGAAAAATGTAAGTACGTTACTTGTAAAACTAACGGTCCCCCACACTGCTCGGGAGAAACACACTCCATGCTCGTTTCGGATTCATGGGGCGACGAGGAGGACGTTTAATTCTTTTTTGTGCAGTTTAATGTCGTCGGCGGAAAATTCAACAGGCGAATTCGCTCGTGAATTGTTAGGTTTTTTAAGAAACCAGGTTTCTGTCTTAACCGGTTTTACTCACCCAATCCTAAATTTGTGTGTACATGTAAACGTAATCATTGTTTTCATACTGTCAATCACTGAAAGATTCCGTTCTGCGTTGAAGCGCCCTTTTGAGCTTAATATTAAAAGTTGTTTTTACTGACCTTTTCCTGTTTGACCTCCAATACTCAGGCTCTGTAATAATCCACCTGCTAAGTTTGCTGCCAGTTACTTTTCTCCTTCATTTCCCCCATTAAAAGCTCTCTGGTGAAATGAAAAGCTGTTTAGGAGAAAGAGACGATGAACTGTCGTCAGGCGCGGCGGGGCTGAGCGCACAGAGGAGAATCCACTCTGACTGACGTATGGATCAGCCAATCACGATGCACACGCCCACTCAATCTTCTCTTTGAAATGTTAAGAACAGGCGGGTTCATCTCATTAACTGTGACACCGGCCATCGTTTAATTGTGGAAGCTAAAAGAAAATAACTGGAACAACAGTGTGTGAAAAAGGAACGGCTCCTGTTCAAAATGCGGACGCCACTTGTTTTTAAGATTAGGCATCTAAATTTTTAAGATTGGGGACCCTGGCGTACCTGACCTTACCCCCACGAACCTTAAGTTCAGGGTTTGTAGTAGGGGTAGGCCAAACAACAAGAAAGAGATGGCGTCCGCTTTTTCAACAAGACCCAAAAGAAATTCATAACGCTATCTTTGTTTTTTAAATATGTTTATGGATGTAGTGAGAGAGGACGCGCAGGTGGTGGGTGTGACAGAGTAAGATGTTGAATACAGGAAGACATGCAACAAGATGATCCGCTGTGGCGACCCCTAACGGGAGCAGCAGAAAGAAGAAATAAGTTTCTTTAAAATGTAAATTTTGCCTCATAGAAAACTTCCTCTTACAAAAAGTCAAAATCGATGTCCTTTTATTAAAAATATTTAAGGAAAGGTGTGTATTTTCCAATATTTAAGAAATGGATTGATATGAAATCCAGCAGGCAGAGTTTAAAACCCTAACTCATAAGGCCACACAGAAGGCGAAAACCTAAAACTCTATGGCAAAATAAGGCAGTAAAGGATATGTGGGAATTGCTCTCAATGTTGTACGTTCAACTTAAAAACACTAAACAAAGCCAAAATTATAGAGATCATTTGGCAAATCTCAGCTCTTCAGCTCAGTTTCAGTCTCTCTTTATCCTTAATACCAGTTGTTAAGGATCTTGGCAAGCTGAATTTTGTCCTGTTTCAGGCTGGCAAAGGGAAGTCAAAAGAAGACCCTCCTGTTCCCTGTCCCACAGCGCCGTCCCACATCACCAGCGGCCTGCAGACTATTGCCCGAATCTTGGAAGGAGGTGGTGTGTGTGGCATCCCTTCAGACACAGTCTATACACTGGCTGCCTCTTGCAAACATCCATCTGCCATTGAGCACATCTATAACATCAAGGTGAGGTGATTTCTTTAAGACCTGGCATTTTCTTCAGAAGTGTATTTTTGTATTGAGAATCTGTTACTAAAACGTATATTTTATTTGAAATGTTAACATATCCTTAACTGCTGACAATCCTGCTTATGCAAGTCATTCAGAATGATCATTTTCACTACTGGGCATTTCTGTGTTTAAACATAGCATCAAGATGGTGTAAGAGAAACTTGTGCAGTTTCCCCTAATGATGTCTAATAACTCCTGTGTTTATGAAAGTAACTGTTAGTCGTCTGAAATGCCAGCCTGGAGCAGATCAGTGTAAGCTCTTTGGGGTTTGAACTTTAATTAAGGAATCAGGGTACAATTGTTATAATTGAACGCAGTCCTTTCAAAATGACTTACTAAAGCTAACCTTCTGTGTGAGTGATTGAAATGTCCAAAGTTAACAAGCAGCAGAGAATAGAATTGAAAAGTGACCATAAGAAGACAGTCCCAAAGGTTTGAGAAAAACTCAAACAGAAACGATATGAAAGTTTTGTGATGGTCAGTTGGGTCACAGCAGCTGCAGATATCCAAGGGAGAGCAAGGGGTTGGAAAGTCTGAGGAGTCCCATGATACTTTGTAAGTAGGTAAGCCCAGTGGCACCAGAAGATCAGTAAGAAGACACATCTCTGCCTTGTTTTTTGAATCTTTCTGATATTCTCCATTTTGTTATTTCTCTGTTCAGGAACGGCCATTAGAGAAGCCCATCTGTCTAACAATTGGCAATCTGGAACAGTTAGAAGCCGTGTCTCCACCATTCAGCCCCCTGCTCTGGGAATTCATGCGGAATGTCTACCCTGGTGGTATCGGCTGCATTGTCAGGAAGGGAGAGTGGCTTAAAAAACTTGGTGAGATTTCTGTACAGTTGCACAAGGCAGGCCACTGCAAGACGGACTAATTACATAACGTTGTTGCCAGCATACCTCCATTTAATTTTTAATTCTGCCAGAGCCTATACTGGCAGGAGGGACTAACCCCAGATGTAATGCCAGATCACTGCCGGGCACAAACATGCTGGGCTGCTTAAAACTTGGTAATCATTCTAATTCACATTTTCAGAATGTAAAAAGAAAAACAACATACCAGGAAAAAGAAGAGACGGGGGGTGGCCCATTACGACTGTGTCTCCCTCCAGCCATTGCAGTTCTAAAAAAGAAGAGATTTCAAATCAGTCAGATAAATAGCTGAATAGTCAGTACTCTATGTAAAATAAATGGTAATTCAGGGTATAAGCTAAATGAACTAGAAAACCAAGATAAACGTAACTGTGCCTGTGTGTCTGAGGGGACCACATGAAGACAGTGCGGGGAACAGAGAGCAAAGTATGGACAAACCAAACATTCTAACTGAAGGAAGTGCATTGGTCCTCTTATTCCAGAGCAAAGGTGTCTAATCTCAGTGCTAACAGCTTCTCTGCTGTTTTGTAATATCTCTTTGGAAGATGTTAATATGAGATGAATCTTGAAGGGTCACATGGAACTGAAATGTGTCATGACAAGGCAGGAACCAAGTCTGGTTGGGGTTCTAGTCCATTAAGCACGCTGACTCTCCCCCAGACTGGACCAGTTTAGAGTGGACAATCATCGTAACACATGACTTTGCAATGTGGTACCCAGAAAAAAACTTTATGGACATAAGAACGACATTGCACAGTCACAACCTGGCACATAAACCCATGTCCATGGAGCTGATTGGCGGCAGCACTAATCACTGCACCACTGTATAGACGTCAAATTATTTTTCCAGAAATTTGAACATTTAGAAAGGCAGAAGATAGCCTATAGTGATTAGCACTAGAGACCCCAAAACAATTTATTAATTAATTTATTAATTTCTGGTCTAAAGCAAAACCTGTAGAGAATATTAAACTTTTTGTTTTAACACTGCTGCACCATTTGAAAATAAAAATTGGCATCAGTATTCCAACACTTTTATTCTACTACTATTTAGCAGACGCTTTTTACCCAGGTTGTCAGTGAGGAGTTCAAATGTTCTACCCATGTCAATGCAAGATGTCCACCTGAATTCTTAAAACATTCGTGTTAGGTTAGTTGGCCAGGCGTGGGTGAGTGTGTGTGCCCTGTGATGGACTGGCACCCTCTCCAGAGCTGGGCATTTGCCTTGTGGCTTTAAGCCTTGACCCCACAGTGACCCTGTACCGCATTCAGTAGGTTCAATAGTTAATGGATGAATGCATTTTTTTGTACCAAATCTGAATTACCGTATGTCCAATCAGATAACTGGTGCAATCACAGCCAAAAAGGAAGTCCGAGTTTAGGAGTGCTGTATGATCCAACGCCTTAGCCACTGGCCAGTAACACAAGGTGAACTGTCACACTGACAAAACTCATAAAACATAAAGCCTTCCAATTCATTATCCAAGAACACCTTATTGAGTCGCTTAGGTTTAATTTAGCAGCAAACACATTTGAAACTTCTCTGACGTCAAAATATCCAATTGCCTCAAAATCATTTCCATTGCCATTGGCTGACATATTCTCTGCTTTATCGTTGTACTAGGAGTGGGAGCAGCTTACGACTACGTTGGAACCAGAGACAGCATCATGATACGCATTTCAGACCTTACCGTGACTGCTCACCTGCTGGATATGACGGGCCCCTTGGCGATCACCTCTGCCAATCCCAGTGGGCAGCCAGATAGCACCCACCATGATATGGTTGTCACGTGAGTATCTGTGCTGGACAATGTTCGGCAGGGAACGGCCAAAGACTTTATTTTTGGACCCTGCAGCTAATTCAAGTAACATGTAAAATACAAAAAAGTGTAACATATTTTTTTTTTTCACTGTAAACTTCCAGGCGTCTGGGACATAAGCTCAATGGAGTCCTGTGCGATGGAGACTCAACGGAGTTGGTTTCCTCCACGGTTGTTATCTGTACACAGATTGATGAAGGTATTGACGTATTCCCCTTTTGTGTTTCTGTACCGACTTGCAAGCCAAACCATCTTACCTTTCTGGCCCTCAAGTTCTATTTCAGCAATGTGGTACCCCTGGAATATAACATTAAGTTCCAGAATGCAGGAGCTAATAAATGGCCTCGTCGTCTGCTGTTACTTCATATTTAGAGATTTGTTAGTAGAAATACGCATACGAAGGAGTGTGTGGTGGCACCTGACTGCTGCTTTGATAAGTGGCACAAAGGCATGACACATTGTTGCTGTCCTCAGCCTTCACTCTGCCTGCAGCCCTTAACATCTTGAAAGCTGGGTAGATGCATGTTGGCTGAACCTAAGAGTATCACTTTAAACATCATACTGCGCAAATTCAAAGTACATGCCATGGCTGAG
>NW_024380830.1:0-25000 GCF_016835505.1 Polypterus senegalus | reverse complement strand
CTGAGGGTCAGCATAGGCACTTTGACCGTCTGTTACTGTGCTGCAAGCTGATATATACGGTGTGTTCTAACACATTTCTCTTATGGCCAGCATTAAGTTTTTCAGCAATTTGTGCTATAGTAGCTGTTCTGTGGGATCGGACCAGATGGGCTAGACTTCTCTCTCCATGTGCATTATTGACTCTGTTGTTGGTTCACTGCTTGTCTTTCCTTGGACCACTTTTGGAAGGTACTAACCACTGCATATTGGGAACACCAATTAGACCTGCTGTTTCGGAAATGCTGTATCCCAGACATCTAGCCATCACAATTTGTCAGATCGTTACGCTTGTCCATTTTTCCTGCTTTCATCACATCGCCTTCAAGAACTGATAGTTCACTTGCTGCCTAATATATTCTGTTCCTTGACAGGTGCCGTTGTAACAAGTTATTCACTTCACCTGTCAGTGGTTTTAATGTTGTGACTGATCATGTATGCCCACATATATACACAGGAGTGTACACTACCAGTGAAAATTCTGGACATACCCAGACATTTTTCATGTTTTTGACAGAAACTGATTCCTTATTAATGAAGATACCATTAAACTGGTTTAAAAGTACAGCCAATGTACAGTATTAGTGATCCTATTGGCAATTACTGTATTAAATAACTAGTTTTTAATTTAGTATTCACATGACAGCAAAGCCCCATTTTTAGCAGCCAGCCTGACAATTCTGAGATGCTGGCCTAAGAGGTTTCAAAAGAAAAACCCATACCTGCAACTGGCAAATAAAAAGACAAGACTAATAATGGGCAAAAGAATACAGACACTGGACGGATAGATGACTAGAAAAGTGTATTATGGTCAGCATTCTGGAGTTGTCTTTTATCTGTTGCAGATGACACCTCTTTTAGACATGTATTTAAGGAAGAAGCCACTACTGAGGACCTGTCAGGTGTTTGTTTCTTAAACCACAGACTCTGATGTCCTTATCCACTTATGCAAGTATTCACCTGGGCCTTCCCCTTCTTTTTCTGACCTAATCAGATCCAGTTTGCCCACTTCTCTCAAGATAGCAAGAAGCTTAAGATTTATTGCAAAGGTGTCAATTACTAATTTGTTGTATTTAATCACTTTCGTTCGGTCAAAACAAAATTAGACTAACACGATTCTTGAGAGAGCTATTTCATTTTGGCTGTTTTTGAACCCAGAACTGGACTTTTACAAATACCATTTTGATATATCAGTATTAAAACTTATAGTTTTAATAGTTTAATAACAATATTAAAAATATCAATAGAAGAACTAAATATCCCAAAATTTCCAAAATGCCTTGACAGACAAACAAAATTAGCCAACACGTTTTGTTTTTTTTGCATCTGTTGTTATTAAACCTTTGGCGAGTGGGAAGTTTATGCACCGTGTCCCCTTTTTCACCACGGTGCTTACAGTGATCACACAAAAAAATGGGGTGTGCTGTTTTATACAAAGGAAAGCCGTCCGCAGAAGTGAAGTGAAACAACAAAGTTTGGCAAAGCTCAAAAAAGACTAATTTAGCAAGTGCAAGTTGCATTTACAAATGACCCTCTCCTCTAGCCCAGTTTATTTTATTCTGGGCTCTTTTATGTGAAATGTGTTGCCAAAACCAGTGTATGCAGTACCAAACCCTTAAAGAACAATCTTCCTTTCTTTTATACCCCACCCTTTAAAAACTCCCACACCCAAGTACTTGTTTTTAGTAAGTTTTGCTATTGCAAACTCTCAAGCGAAGCACAGCGTATTCAAAAGGAATATCCGCTTTTTTGATTATCACCACCTATTGTGAGGTTATTGTTGACATAATCTGTGAAGCAAGAAGGTGGCAGTGTGATGTGCTTCATTTTACTGTGTATACCACACCACCGCAATAAGGCTGAGATACTGATTACATTTTTTAATGCATGCATAGCCTTATAGTTTTGATAACGCCAATACTGTTGTCCTCCTGCAAATAATTAAATTCAAAACACCAAACTTTGATCAGCATTAAGTGCTTTTTGAAGTTAAGAAAATGGGGGGTTTGGGTCGGGGGGGTTAGGGGGGAATGAACCGATGGAGCCAAACCATGATAGAAGAGAATGAAGCAAAATGTGATAAGAAAAGAGCAGAGATGGTGCTTTTAAGTGAGTAAAAGTTGATTGTTTGTTGACATTTATTCAAACACAGTGTATAAGAGGCAGTAGTAATTTTAGGCCTGGGGGGGGATGAGATTCCTTGTTACACCAACACCACCAAGAAATTAAGAGAAAAATTATTATTAGCCCCTGATTTAAAAATACAAATGTTATATACAGAAAAGTATTTTCTTGGTTGCATACATCTGATTATACTATATACAGTAATTGGAGGTGGTGGCATCAGTACCCAGCAGGGACTGTTACCACTACAGTCCTGGGTAGCCTAAGATCTGGAAAGGAATAAAAACAGTATCATTAATGTTGCTGCTGTTACCCAAGCCTCTTCAAGGCAATGCATTTTACTTTACTCACACAAGAAAACTATAAAGGACCACCTGTCCTGTCCTTCCCAGTGCACCTCTGTGGTGAGGGGAGCATGTATTGGACACTAGTACATTTGAGTTGTACTTATCACAGGTTCCTCATGATTATAAGGCTTACTTCCTATGTATTATAGGGCACAGTTAAAAACTTCTTTCGGCCCGGGGGTTTATGATTGGGAGGAAGTGGTCAACAAGGGTTTACCTGATGGGCAGAAGAAACACAAGACTTGGCAAAGAAGTGTGCTTTGTTTCTGAATGGTAAACTGAGAACTATGACTTGCAGTGAGTAAGTGCACTAGCCACTGCTTGGGGTCGTTAGAGACCCTGCTGTATAGGGAGACCCCGTGGCTGTAGCTCTATACTCTTTTGTGTGTCATATACTTTCCCTGCTCAAAGTTCTTCTGTTATTAATAAAATGGATATGTGTTGGTACTTTTGAGCCCCTTTGTCTTATTCAGTTCCCCTTTAAGTCCACTTCTCACACAAATATGCATTGCAAAATTCTTGGGGCAATTGCATTGTCACAGATTACTTTGTTAGCAAAAATAGGTGTGTTCCAGGGTTTTAGTTTGTTATAAGAAACTTGTTATTCTAGGTAGATTTAACATAGGAGGAATATGGTGGATGTCATGGGGCTCCTGCTGTTTGCTATTTCCTTCCTCAGCCATCCTACATCACCATGATTTTGCATGGCTGTCTCCATACAGCTCCACACAGTCTCATCAACCTTGTTCATTGCCACTTTACGCCTCACTAGGGGTCAGAGGCAACACCATCTGCCTCACCTTCTGCAACTCTATGAGACCAACCAAGCCAGGATCCTTAAGAAGGCTCACTGGTGGCTGTGCACCCATACTGTTGGATGTTAGTAGTGGAGAAACCTCTCTGAAAATTATCTGAGCCCCACTGCCTTCCTCTCATGGCCAGGTCCCAACCACAGTTGTTCTTCTACATGGCATTTCTTTTCACCAGTTTCTTCCCTCTTTACAAACTGTATTTTAGTTTATTGTTTTAAGTTTCTGTGAAGTATTTTGCAAATTGTATTTTTTATTTAAAAAAAATTAATTACAGTATGTGTGAAATAACTAAGCAGGTGAGTTCCTTACTTGTTCCATTTCATACACCCACCGAAGTTAAGGCACTTTAGAGTATCTTTTAAATATGGCTTTAATTTTCTTGTTGAGGTTTTATCTGTGATTTTTTTTAAAAAGCTAGTTGTATTCTGCTTGATGGAGTGAATGTTTTTGTCCCGGTTGTCAGGTTAACTTCAGATGTGGCCATAGTCATTTGGGTCATCTGGTTGCTTTGCAGAAAATAAACATTTGGGAAATAAATAAAAACTGTCTGCGTGCAATTGTGAAGCTGTCCATTATAAAGTCCAGGGCTGGGTTGGCAGTGTGTGATCTGTGCCTTCAGGAGGCTGTTCCCACAGTGATTCCATTACCATATGTAACAATATATTTAAAATGTCTTCTTCGTATTATAAACGTACCTCATCACTGCAATATAACACGCTGTGTCCGAAGCTGTGATGCTGTGACCTTTTTTTTTTTTTTTTTAATTCTTGTGTCTTCACTGTGTCTACTACAGGACAGAAGCTCCTGTTTACCAAAAGGAACAGAACACTTAAAGCAGAAGTCATGCGCTCAGATTGTCACATCTCCTCCGTTGATGTTAAACCCCAGCAGCATACTTCAGAGCCAACACGAGGTGGCATAAATCAGCTTGTCTGATTCGGAGTCTTACCGCTTTACTGCTAATTGGCCAACAGTAAACATTAAAGCTTTGCTATGCCAAGCTTGTGTTGCCTGCCCACCACTCTTCAGGAGTGGCATGAGCCCAAACCGCCTAATGTTTGCCTGCATATTGTGGTTTCTCTCCACAAAGGAGCCCCAGACTATGAATTATGTGTTAATAAGCACTGTGTCTAACTTGGTGTTCTTCCTTTCTTACCCCTCTAACATTTATGTATGCTGTAGCTTTTGGTCTTCAATTTGGCTTTCTTTTCCTGTTAACAGTTCTATTTATTTTGTTCTTCTCTCTGTTTTTCTTCTTCTTTTTTTAAATACACTATAGCAGCTGCCCACAAGTAGCACTGAGAAGCATACGCTAGGCTGTTTTGGTGGGTGTCAGTAAACTTTACATTCTTATCCTCTTTATTACTTCAAACAACCTAATCAGAAGTGGATCAATGTTGGCTCCATGGGATTTTTAACCTGAGCTATGCCACAGTTCATGCACAAATAGAGGGAACAAAACACGCAAAGAAAGCCCTCTCAGGTGCAAGTTGCTGCTTTTAACATTTTCTGATTACCAAAAATGGAGATCTCACAAAGAGATTTTTCTTGGTTAAGCACTTGCAAAGCTTTGCATCTGAAATGAAAAGAAAGAGCCGTATTGACAGCATTCCTCAGCTCACACTGCTTACAGATAAGACAGAGATTAGCTCTGAGTGTAAGAGAAGAAGACACTTTGTCTCTTAGCTGTTGCTGTGTGTCAGCAAATCCCCCACCCCCCAATCAATCTCTCTCTACAGACAGCAGCTCGAGAGCCCCTTGTTCAGACGCTCATTCTTAATTATGTGTTCCCTTTAATAAATTAGAATGGGAAAGGTGAATGTTTCTCTTAAACTGCAGCGGGGGGCTGCTTGGGAAAGTGTGTACGTCTCTGTGGCGCATGCAGTCTTGTTTTAATTTACTGTGTTGACAGCTCCCATTTAACTGCACTACGCAAACAGCAAAGCCTCCGCAGAGTGTACCTTTTTCTGAGCTTACGTGATGTTTTATTTTCCAGTGATGTGCATATTATGCCGCTTACACTGAACATTCCATTTGCCTGTAACTGGCTACTCATGTTTTCAGTTTGGCAAAGCACTGCAGTCCCAGTCAACTGCTTCCCAGCAGAACCTCCTTGAACAGCACTGTGCACTGATTTCATTTGCCTTAAGAAGAAGAAAAAAAAAAGTGCACGTGGAATGCTGGGAAGAGTATGGCTTTGATTATGTTGTGTGTGTTCTGGGAGCTTTAATATAAATATTAATATGTGAATGATTAAACAGAGCTGTGAAAGTGCATGCGTGCCTCGTGTGGTGATGCCTAAATGATTGCTTGATTTTCTGAAAGCTCACATGAGTGCAATAATACCCTTTTATTGACTTGTGTCTGTTCAGATTTATTTTTATATTGCATTCTTCACCACATCTTGGGTCTGAGAGCTGTACAGATAATGTAATACAAAATGTACAGTGTTGTGACAACCAGCTTTACCCATTCGTTTGTTTTTTGATCTGTGCGTATCACCTGGCACACTCGTACTTTAGGGTATCCAGTCAACTTAATGTCACATTTCAGGATAATGAAAATCACAACATGACACAAACAAGTCCTTTTATCTCCTGATCTCTGTTGATCTGTTGCTTGTTACCTGAAAAATATTACCTGAGATTATTTGACACTTATCCATATAGACCCATTGATGCGCTGAGCTCTTGACAATATTTGTCAGCCTTATACTGTAGTTTGCTGAAATTGTATGAAGATGCATTTCCAAGCAGGATCAAGGTGCAATGATGCTCAGAGGCCTAACTAATATTGCTTGCCTTACACTACTAAACTAAACCTTTTGAATTTTCAGAAATGCTATTTGGTCTTCATGTTTTTAACTTTCCTTCATGCTACTTATCTAGGAAATGATCCTCATGGAGAAAGGATGCTTTTGTTCTGAAATTATGAAGTACAGTTAGAACTTAGAACTATCATGGCCTAAAGATTTAATAATTGCAATATGGTTCAATTTTCTTTCATTGTAAGTATGTTATATGTTTTGTTTATTTTTGATTGAAGATGTGTGTATTGTAATGCTTTTAAGTAAAGTAGTACTTTCTGCTCACATTAATTTTACTTAGTCAATGGCTTTATCCAAATCAAATTAGAATTAAAAGTTTGCATTGCTATTTGTTTCCACTACCGCCTGGAACTGGGCCATTAGCAAGCCCCAAACACGATCACACAAATGCAGTCCCAGGCTCAAATAAAAAATACCTCCAAAAGTTGACAAGCACCAAACAATCTCTCTCTTTCTCTCTCTCTCTCTCTCTCTCTCTCTCCCCACCCCATAAATCACCTGTCTTCTCACTACTGCACTAACGTCCTCCAGTTAAGTGTTGCCTTCCTTCCTCCCAGCTCTGAATGTGCTGGACAAGGGACTGCGACCCTTTTTATTGAGGACCCAGAAGTACTTCCGGTGTCAGAGCCACTGCCCAATGAAAGTACTTCCGGGTCATATGGAAGTCCTGTGAATTGAAGAGAGAGAATCTCCCTGTAGCGACACCCGTGGACCCCAGAACAGTTGCACTGCCAGACTATACACTCCCAGCATTCCCTGATGTTTCTCAAATGGGCGTTGATATGTAGGGCTTCTGCCATCTAATACCTGGGGGGATTAAATATCCCCTAGAGACAGTCCTTCCCTGTTCTCTTCTTTTTTTCTGGTCAAGGAAGGTATTAAGCCCATGTTCGGTTGGGATGCCTGTCCATTTATTTGGGGCTTCCCACCCGGGTAAGGAACTACAAGTTTTGTTTGGGATGTTCATCCATCCATTAGGGCCACCAAAATCCAGGTACGACCTCCTTCCCTTTCTTGCTCGGGATACCTTTATGTTCCCCCATGGCTTCCTGTCCAGGTAAGGGATCTCCCTGTTTCCTGGCCAGGATGCCCATCCATCCCGTGTACCACCTTCAAGTCGTATTCAGACAGAATTCAGTTTACACTGGCAGGTGATTAAAGTCATTGTCACCAGAGAAAAGAAAAGAAAAGAAAAATAGCCCATTTTAAATCACTGCATGCAGTTTGACATGTCGCTGGATTTCTGTGATTTCAGTGATTCAGACAGGACTATTACAGAGTTCATCCAGTAAGAATTATTTTAACCAGTGCCTGAAGTGGGCAGAAAGAACTGTCGGTATTTCTTGTGGTGCAGCCGGAATAACATGGCGACGGGGTATTCCCTCGGAGGTCTGAGGCATGCTGATATGCACAAATAATATCAAAACGAGGGGTAGGGGTCCCCTTTGAGGTTTGAATGGACATATTGTAATTATAAATAATGGTTGATAATGTGGTACAAAACAGTACAAATATTTTAACTACTGGTGCTCATAAGGCAAGAATTGTGAAATGCTGGTCTGTGTACTGCTGCATACCGGGCCACCTCAAGCACAGACTTTTTCCCACCTCCTGGAGTAAAAGTAATCCTGCCCAAAGAGGGCTAAAGTTAACAGTATTCATCATTGTGTACTGTACATAATGTGAATGGTACTCTAATAGTGATAACCATTATGATTTGGACAGGGGCAGGATCAGTCATAAAGAAGAATGAGATAAACGGGGGACTACCTTTACCATATTGGGAGTTTCTTGAGTTGACTGAGGGTTTTACAGTGCCACAGTACAATATACAAAGTGGCACACAAAACTATAGCCCACCACATAAGGGGTCCCAACTTCATTTTAGCAGCGGCATACATAGCCAGGTGACGTGAATGAGACTTCCCGCTGGTGGTTTTTTTTTGGGGTAATTCTCTTATCTAGGAGCTTGCCGAAGGGAAGAGACACTGTATTCACTGGAAACAACATATTTCAGTTGTGGAGAGTTATATGCACACAGGCTCTTGAAAGCTGACAGTATTCTTTTCGAAGTGCTCCTACAAAATGCATATTTCAGCAGCTAGTGAAAAGTGCTGTAGTATTGGTTCTTTGAGCAATGCACTGAAACCAAGAAACCCCTCAGTCTGCACTCCAGCGGTTGCTGCTGGCATTGTAGGTCATATGAAAAGAGGTAAAGCCACTGTCTGGGTATGTGAAACTTGAATTGATTTTTCAGTTGTTGCCTTCATTTTTCATAATCTTAGTGCGCCATAGACCACTGCAGCATGCGCTTGTGACTACTAGTTGTATATAGAAACATCTCCAGCAAGTCACAGCACCTCAACTATCCATGGCAAAGTCAAACAGGTTTGATCTTATAGCAAGTTGTAAATGTGTGTCACTTCTGGCAGGCATTGAGTACTCTGATAAAAGTGGAGTGAATACAATGGCTACCAAAAGAAAAACTCAACAGGTCTACAAAAAAAAGACGAGAGTAATGGCGGCCTAAAGAAATGTGAGAGATTGGGTGTCCTGGACTGTGCAAACAGAGAAGAGGCTGATGGAACTTTGGAACCAGCACAAATGTCTATTTGATATCTTGTCTAGGACTTAGCATGACAGAGTGGAGAAGAAAAAAGAAAGATGCTCCATATTGATTGGCTGCCAAGATATGTTACCCTCCTGATAATTTTGTAGTGTGATAGGAGCTTTGAAATTTTGTTGAGAAGTCACGAGGGAGTCATGTAATTCGTTATCCCCTGTGATTCATAGTCCTGCAGTCTGACATCTTCAAGCCTGCAAGATCCAGCAACTGAAGCCTTTTTTACGCATATAACTTGAAATGGTGTAGTGTGACTCAGACCTAAGTTGACAAGACAGTTATCACAACAGCTGGTTTGAGGTCCATTTTCATAAATATGTTTTGGCACACAGACCTTTACAATGGCAGTTTAAAAGTGGTCATTAACATTCTTAACATTTTCTAGTAATACTAACAAATCATCTTAAGTGTGACAGTATGACATTTGTGGTTCTTTTATAATAAAACTCTTAATGGCATCAACAGTAAAACTGGGCTCATTTTTTATACACCACTCTGTACTGGGGCTCCTCCACCATTTTATATTTCTGTGATACAGAAGTGCAGGAGAATCTCATGTAGCACATTAACTTTTCCTACATTCTTCAAATACACCCTAATAACTCCTCTTCTCAAGAGTTCTACTCTTGACCCGTCTCAAATATGTAATTACAGACCAGTGTGTCTCCTTACCTTTCTATCCAACACTGGAACATACTCTCTCTCTAACCAAGTCTCCACCTTTCTTCTACAGATCTGACTGCTTCAGTCAGGCTTCAAGAAGGGTCATTCAACACAAACATCTCTTTTTACTGTGCCAATACATTACTGCAGGCTACGGCTTCTATCCTCATCCTGCTAGATCTCTCCTCTGCCTTTGACAGGATCAACCACCAGATCCTTCGTGCCAGCTTCTCTGACCTTGGCATGACTGGTACTGCCCTCTGGTAGTTTTGGACAGATCCTACTGTGTGTCCTAGTGTGGAGAAATGTCACAGTGGTGCCCCAAGAACTGGTGCTGTGTCCTCTCCTCTGTATACACCATCTCATTAAGCCCCTTTATCAAGTTCTGTGGTTTTTCTTAAACCATGCCATGCTGATTATATGCAACTGTACCAGTCGTTTCCTCCACAGGGCCACACGACATCAGCTAGAATTTCTGCATGTCTCACTTATGTTGCAACCTGGATGAAGGAACACCATCTCCATCTCACCTTCATAAAGACAGACCATCATGTTATCTCAGTTCATCCGTTTATTCAGCACCCCATCTCTGTCTAGCACCCCATATCTGTTCAGCTTATGTTGGTACATAGCCTTGTGGTAATGATCAATGGCCTGCTATACTTTAGAGATCATGTTGTTATGGTTTCTCAGTCTTGCAGGTTCATTCTGTAAAATATCCTCAAAAGCAAACCATATCTGACAGAGTATACAGCACAGTTCCTGGTCCAGGGTTTGGTCCTGTCACGTCTGGGCTACTGCAGCTCTCTGCTGGCAGGAGTACCAGTTTGTGTCACCAGGCCACTGCAGATGATTCAAAATGTAGTAGCACATCTGGTTTGCAACCAGCCGAGGCAGGCGCATATTACTTCTCTTTTAAGATCACTATATTGGCTTCCTGTAGCGGCATGTATTAATTTCAAATCCTTGATGGTTACCTACAGTAGTAGTCAGTGGGTCAGCACCTACAGGTATATATCCAGATACACTTGTGAAGTCCTGTGTGCCTTCTCGATCTGCAAGTGAATGGCATCTGGTCATGAAACCTTTACATGGCATTAAATCTCAGTCTAAATTCTTCATGTGTCACTCCTAGCTGGTGGAGCAAGTTGCCCACCTCCATCCAAGCTGCTGACATCCTCAAGGATTTTAAGAAGCATCTAAAGACTCTCTTGTTTGGTGAGTTTCTGTCTGGCTGATATTAGCTGTTAGGTTTTGTAGCCTAGGGTCTGAGCTGGCATATATTTTGTAGTGCACTCTCCATTTGTAATGGTCAGTTTTGTGACCTTGCCCTATAATGCATGTTTCCCCCAGACTGATGTTTACTCAATTATGTTGTGCTGTTTTGTATCGTCCACTAAGCAAATAAATGTAAATTAAAACAAAATGTGGCATTAAGTTAATCCTATTTAATATTATTGTGGAGGGCTATCCAGGATTGCCTCTTGTTTCCTCATGTTTGGAGTATCAAAGTGTGTCAGTACATTTTCAAATGATGGCTTATCAGGTTGTGAATGTCTACGTCGACTGGAGTGTGAGGTGGTCAGGATAAGAATTTACACCTCCAGTTTGAAGTTGTGGTCTCCTCCAGAGATGAATAACTTTCTTATGTCAACTTAGGGACAAGTGTAGAGGAGTTCAAGTACCTTGGGATCTTTTCCCCAAGCGAGTCTAAAGATGTTTCTAGGATGGAGATCTTAGCAGTCTAGGAAGACGATTTTCTGGACTGAAAGAGGCCAGAGTTGTAGGATTAAGTTGGCATTCTGCCACCACAATCCTCACCAGGGTGGGTACATGGCACAGCTATAGATCATTTTTTTTTTTGTTTTGCCTTTTCAAAGCAGAACACACACCTTGTAGACTGGCCACACTATGCAAACATCATTGAACAGGAGGAAAGGCACGGACTTTGCTGCAGACAAACAGTGTGTTAAGCAACAGTCCTCATAGTATGCGGCACATTTTCAGTATTAAAAAGGACAACAAACAGTAGTCAGGCAGGATGGTGTTACAATGGTTAGTGCTGCTGCTTTACAGTTCCACCTGTGCTTGCTTGATGTCCCTCAGTCTATTTGGGTTTGCTGCTGCTTCTTGACATCTTGTAGATTAGTGTGTTATGTTACCTGACTAGTAAACTAAACTGACCCTATATGAGTGTGGATGTGTCAGCAGGCTCTGCAAACAACTGGTTCCTGTTTAGGGCTTTCTTCTGCCATGACCTGGCTCTGCCGAGACAGGCTCCAGCAGTGTGTGTCTCTGAATTGAACTAAAGGATAGCTTTGGCATTTTTCATTTCAAAGTTGTTTTTTCACAGTCATGGTATATATTATTTGTGACAACTTGATATCTGTATAGCAACTACCTTGAAGACTGCACGGTTTGGGTGCTACATTTCCACCTTTGGCTTACCTTTGCCTATTACAACTGAGGATATTTAGACTTTCAACATTTTAACTGAAGCACACATTTTAATATTTCAAATTTGGCACAACTATTCTTGTTTATTGTGTACTTCTACCTCTTAAGGTAAATCATTATATTTCTTCTAAACAAACCGAATTAGGACAGCTTACACTAATTCAACCTTTTTTTAATTAAATTTACCCCATTTTAGATTGTGTTTGTTCCAAGGCCATATACAGCATGAAGTACAAGGAAGGTGCTAACTCTGGATGGGGTGCCAGTCCATTGCTGGGCACACTCACTCACTCACTCACGGCCACTTTAGAAGTCCCTGTTAACTTAAACCAGTCAGAATGTGAGAATACCTTGTGGAAAAATCATGCATGTACAAAGGGGGATATGTAAACTGTAAGAAAACATTGACCAGACAGCCGGGGCTGTGAGGCACCAGGACGAAGCACTGCATGTTTGGTTCCAGTTTGTTAGAAAAATTGCATGTGTCTGAGAAACCAAATATTAATAAATCTAAGGTGAGTCTTTTCCAGGTTTGTCAGATTTCCTTTATTGGTTAAGGCTCAAGAGAATGCACCGAGCAGCTTTGGTGTGGTGCTTTGTAGATGTGAATACAAGAGCAGGTGCTCATCCTGCGGTGGAAAGTGTGCGTGTGTTTTGTGTTTCCACAATTTGTGATGACGAATGCCATCTGGGATCCTCGTTTCTGCTTGCTCAATGTTTCCTTGAATGAGCCCTGGAGATATAATAAGGAGGGCTCATTAATGCTGTGTCTGCATTATAAGAAGTCACAAAAATGTTACACACCCACCCACCTGTGCCAGCCCTGGGATGATCTGGCTTATCCTGCAGCTGGACCTCTGGGTCTCTTTACACCTTTAATAGCAAACTCCTTTTGTAAAAGCATCAGGCCTTAGCAAGCATACTGCAAGATCCTCTGCAAAAAAAAAATCAATCCATAAATAGTTCAATCTGTAGATAAGATGGCTTTGTTCATTGTGAGCAGAGTCTTAAATTGCAAATAAAGGAAGAAGCCTTTGGTTCTTGTGTGAAAGAAAGCCAATGGTTAAAGCTGGCCACCATTCTGCTTTCTTCATCTGGTTCCTGATGGGTGGGTGGTATTATGCTTGGCCCATCCTGTGATCCATTTTTTAAACTCATTTTTGTATTATTGGGTCAGAGAAAGTAATAGAGGTGGTAGTAGTGGGATTACTGGCATCTAGCGAAATAGTTTCTTGCACTTCTAATCAACAATTAAACACGTTAACACTGTCCAGCACAACAATAGACAAGAATGGCTAAAAATACCATGCCACCCTATACCTTACCAGACTGCTTAATCCTTTCTAGTCGCCTGGAGCCAATATGTCAATTCATTTTATTTAATAGAAAACACAAATCTACTTACCTGAGGTGTGCCTTACAGATTGAGGGTGGCTTTTCTCCATCCTACTTTTGGGTTTCCCTAGAATGGAGGCCTCATCATGTGCCAGTCCAACTGTTTTGCCTGCACAGCTGCAACCAGACCTATAACTAGGATGCCACTCCTTGCCTAAGGATGCTCCCTTATACCAGGCTAGTTTCCAGTTGCCCTGTTAGTGTAACAACCCATATTTGAGAAACTACAACTCCTGGCAGAGCACCCAGACACCACCATGACAGCACCTGAGCCATTTGGTAACAAAACCTGTGAGGTACCAATGTTGCCCACAATGCTCATGGGTCACCACAAGACTAAGGAACAAGACAGAGCAGTTCTATATAGCTAAACAGTGGACAACAGTACCATGACAGCCAGCTGCCATCTTTGCATCCCATAGATTTTATTCATTTTTTTTTCTCCACTATTGATCTTGGCTGCACTTTGCTCCCAAAACAGATCTATACTAATAAAAGGCAAAGCCCTCACTGACTCACTCACTCACTCACTCACTCACTCATCACTAATTCTCCAAGTTCCCGTGTAGGTAGAAGGCTGAAATTTGGCAGGCTTATTCCTTACAGCTTACTTACAAAAGTTAAGCAGGTTTCATTTCGAAATTCTACACGTAACGGTCGACAACATCCGCCATGTTGAACTTTCTTATTCATGGCCCCATCTTCACGAAAGTTGGTAGGCGGCTTCCCTGTGCTAACCGAAACCAATGTACGTACTTATTTTGGTGGTATGACGCCACTGTCAGCCGCCATATTGAACTTTCCAACGTCACTAATTCTCCAATTTCCCGTGTAGGTAGAAGGCTGAAATTTGGTACTTATTTCGGTGGTATGATGCCTCTGTCGGCCGCCATATTGAACATTTCAACGGTCCTTGTTACTTATGGGCCCATCTTCAAGAAATTTGGTATGCGGGTTCCCAACCCTAACTAAATCCTACTTATGTACATCTATACGTCCATAGCTTGCAGCTCGGTCACCGTGTGAGGCGGCGTTGGGTCCCCATCCCAACGCCTCACACGTTGTTGGCTGCCTGCCTATATAAGGCCGTCCATCGCCCCAGTCTCTACATTCCCTTCCTTGCTTCGCCACGGGATTCACGTCTCCCTGCTGATAACTACAGCCTTTTTATTTAATCCACGGCTTCTCTGCTGTTTTATTGTTCATTTATTACGATTATAGTTATTGTTTAGGTATTTTAGACTTACTTTACATTGTTCAGGAACCCATTTCCTTTATCATTCCAACCATACCCCCATTAACATGTCTATCGAGGTGATCACCATCGATCAAAGAACTGTCACTTACCGAGTGGTTTCCATGCCCAGAGATTGCACCTGCCTTTTCCATTCTCTTTGTTACATGTTGCACGGCCATATCAGGCTCACTCTTGATATCCGGAGGGACATTGTGTCTTATGTATTGAATGACTGGGACAGGTTCAAGGTGTGGACTGATGACGGTACAGGAGATAATTATACTACACAGGAGCACTATAAGAGTGAAATGCTTAAGCCCTTCACCTATGCATCTGCATGCGAGATGATGGCTGCCGGTGAATTGTTCGGTTGTCGCTTTCAAGTGTACCGGAATGGCCAAATATTTTACACCTTTCAACAACCGCCAATGCCTCTTAAACATCTTAGATTGACAGGTGACGATTTCAGTAGTGGACACTTTGATGTTTATGAATGTTTAAACTCTCAAAAGCTGGATGTGAAGTTATCAATGAAACCAGTTGTATACTTACAACACTTGACAGATGCTAAATGTCTCTTCAACACAAGTCCTACACATACTGTCGTAATTGAAACAAACCATGAAACTCAAACCGATTATGACAGCAGCAATCCAAGCTGTGAAATTTGAAACACGATTACTGTTCACATGGCCAACTGTACGTTGCATGCTTAAGAGTAAGCTCAGCGCACAGCTTGGTCATATTACAACTGGAGGGCCGAACTCACAATGTGGTATACAAAGACATCCTTAACAAATAATTATTGGTATATTTTCCCTCAGTTTAAAAAGGTTTAATTTTCTTCTTAATAAAAATTTTAAGGCAGTACTTCACCGCTGCAAAGCGCGGGTATTTTGCTAGTAAAGAATAATCAGCATTGTCCAGAGTGGGATGGAAGGGATGTGCCGACACCATGAGAAATGTGCTGAAACAAAAGCCACACAGTTTTAGGGGCCAGAAGTGGCCTTCAGTTCTTGTGTGACAGAAAGCCACTGATTAAAGATGGCGACTCTTCTGCTTTATAAACTGTTTTCTCCAGTTGTTTTCTAATGAGTAGGACTGTGATTGGGTGCCAGCAGTGAAAACTCACTCATGTCCCCACCCCCTCACACACAAACTGCAGGTCCTTTGAGTCAGATAGCCCCAGTTTAACTAAATGGGTTCAAGTGAGTAAAGACCCTGTTGTCTTCCAAGTGCCCTGAGAGGCTGCCATATTATGCAGTGGCAGGCTCTCCCTGTCCCTCACTACATTGGTCCATTTTCTAATCTTTCTTTCTGTGTCTTTCCTACTTTCAGGCACACGTTCTGGCAGTACCGCCGTGAGAACCCCAGCTCCAAAGTGGGTGACCCACCTCCTGATGGTCAACCAGGCTTCAACAGTGGAGTGATGCTCTTGGATCTGGAGGCAATGAGGCACTCAGAGCTCTATAACTCCCTACTGGAGCCCAAGCTGCTAAGCCATTTGGCAGACAAGTATCACTTTCATGGCCACTTGGGGGATCAGGACTTCTTCACCATGGTGGGCATGGAGTACCCATCCCTCTTTCATGTGCTTGATTGCTCCTGGAACAGGCAGCTGTGCACCTGGTGGCGGGATCATGGCTATGCAGACGTCTTTCACCTCTACTTCAGCTGTGAGAAGCTGATCAAGATTTACCATGGCAACTGCAATACTGTCATCCCTGAAGACTGAAGGGGACCTTGGGGCTAGTGGTGTGGAGGTGTGTCATCTGGACCTTCAAGCAGAGAGTGGCTGGGGCTATCCTGCCCCTACCACTTATTACCAAGATTGCCCTCTGCTTCATTTTGAATGTATCAGAGTGGGATGGTAGCTCCCAGTTACAGGGTTGTACCTGTTTACAGCCTTGAGGGTCTGGATGTTCCTTTCTATTCCAGGACTCCTCAGGTGCTGTGTTGTGTGAAAGGCACACATTTTGTTCTGACCTTTTCTTCATAAATGTTATCATTTTGCTCAAACGTTTTGTTCTGAGTAAGAATTCCCTCATAGTGGCTATTGTGTATGTGACTGTTACCTTAAATGTCTTTGAATGCCACATGGGGGGCTGTGTTATACTTTGACTGAAAGAGAATGGGTGCTCCGGCCTGGGTCAACATGAAGAACAGATTGTTGCATTAGCAGCTACCTTTTAGGGTGATCATGTTGAGCCCAAACGTGAAAGCCCCTGTTGTTTTTAAGTGGTTGGCCTGCCTTCATCATGTCACCTTCCTTGAATGTAAAGCATGAATGAGGAGTGTCAGGGTTGTCCCCTCATCCAGAGCCTTTTTATTGTTTTTGCCACCTATAGCTCCTTACACTGATTCTGCTCATCTTCTCTTTGCACATTCCATAAATAAGTGGAATAAGCAATCCATCCTCATCATGGAACGGGCTGACCCCCACTTACCCCCCCTAACCTTGAAATATGTGTTCAGGTTCTGTGCCCGTTGTGTTTTTTTTTTTTGTTTTTTTTTCCCATGCCTGAATTTAATTAAAGCTAACAAAAACTTTACATAAAAATACTATGTCTTCCTTTTTTGTCACCCCAAAATATATCACAGCTAAGCAGTAATGGATGTGAATGTAAGTGACAACCTGTCTCAGTTTTGAGCATATTCTCAATGTTTGTGTTGCACCCGGCTGATGTCAGTTTATAGTTGTCCTCTAGTGGGCTCTGACAGCTGGGTTTTGGGTGAGTGACAAGTGCCTGTCAGGCCTGCAAAGACTTGGAAATCAGCAGAATGAATGATTGCCTTTTTGTTACTTCAGATTGACTGTTTCTTTTGTCTTTTCAGGACTATGCACTGATTTGTAAAATTGTAATAAAAAAATGAAACCAAGAACAAGCCAAGACCATGTGGCATACTTATTGTTTGCATGTCCTTCTACAGTTAAAGTGTTTGGTCTTTTTGGCAGGCGTGTCATGTTCATTGTTGAGCACTTGGCTTCTCACATTGATCCTTTTGTAGGACTTGCACTTACTCAGTTATGTAGGGAGCTAGCACTGCACTTGTCCCCATTCTTCATCTTTTCTGTGTCTCTCCCTCCAAAGAAAGTTCTGAATTCACCCCACTCTCTTTGTTTGACACTGAACTTAAATCCAAAAGGCCTTCCCAGCTTCACTCTTGAGCCAGGCTATGCCATTCCTTTGCTTCAGCATAGAGGAGCCTCCGCATCTTGCTTAAAATTCCATGATTAATAATCTGAATCTTTTTTTTTCCCCCCAGTTGTTCATGTAATTGTGTTTTCAATCTAAACTCTAATAGTAGGCAATGGGTAATGGTCAACTGTGTGAACAGAACACTAGATACCTTTGCTGCTCAAAGCATCATCCTGTTAACTTGTGTGAAAAAACAATGCCCTTCTAGATTTAGTAAGCTGTAGTAGCACATTTAACTTCAGTTCTTCTGACCAAATGTGTCATGTAGGCCATCTTGTCAAATTCTCTCCATTGTGGTCTGCATCATTTTCATTTCCTAGCAAGAATGGCTTGTTTTAGGTTTTGACAGAACATTTCTGAGAGCTTGAACCGGGACTTTGACATTTTAAAAGTTCTGTATAGTTTTCAGTCATTTGGTTGTTCATTTGTTGGCTGGTGTGTTTTGTATATGGTAGTCTCATAGTATGAGCCACGAGTGCTACAGATTCAGCTGACAGTCCCCTTTGTTCATAAGGGTACTGCCATATGTCTTTCGTCTATCTCTCCAGATCACAGCCCTGGTTTACAACAGCTTTTGTAATTAAGAGTTCGATTTCTATCACACCTGATACACAGACCGACCATTTTGGAATTTTCTGTTATTGCACGTGAGGACACTGGGGAGCCCTAACACGGTAAGAAAAGTTCCCACCATGGTCACGGTTGCACAGTCTTTAACTTCTTCTCTTTCTTCCACAGACTGAAAAGCAAAGCATGAGAGGATCTCTGGAGTCAATTCTGGGGCAGCCCACTTGTTTCTCCTTGAGAAGTTTTTACAAGATTGTCCGACAGGAGGTCCCCAGTTGGTCTTAAACCTGTGCTGAAGAGTACAGAGCTCCCCTAGCAGACACTCGTATTCATGAGAAAGCATGAATGACTTGTGCAGATGGCAGGAGGACACCTTCATACTGATGTTTGCAAGATCAGTTACCTCGAAATAACAATGGAGCACAAAAAAGTCTGTAATTGAGACCCCTCATCAGTAAGAGCATTTCTTTGACAGCTTTAGAAGTTTGGCATAGTCTTATCAAAAACATGGCAAATTTCCACTGTTTAGGTTTGTCTCAATGTTCTTAAATCTTAAATAAAGGCTTTGAAGGAGTTGAACCTTTTCAGTTTAAGAAAGTGGAGGATAAGGGGTGATGTGACTGAAGTGTTTAAGATCATTGATTCAGTGATTAATTTAAAACAGGTTTTTCAACAATAGCATGGTGGGTAGGCAAAGATGGCAGCTACCTGAAGGCACATTCCCAGAGTTGTTTCCACAGCCACATAATGCAGGTAATTCACAGCACTCCACTAATGTCAATTACATGGCATGGTCTCGGTTGACATCACTGCAGAAGAGTGCAGTGTGTGTTTTTTTGTAAAAAATGTCACATGCTGCTCATTTTCTAACATGAAAACACACAAGTGGGTTTTGTTCCACAAGAAGATGCACATCAGTGAAAGCCCAATCCTTACTGAGCATGCTGCCCTGTTTCCTGCAGATGAGGCTGAACACAAGCTCCAGGTATCATGGAGGAATGTATCCAATATGATCTCTATCTCCGACACATCTTTAGGATTGCAAACATCATGACTGAGATCATAATTGACAAAGTAGGAGTCATGCAACCAGGACAGCGCAACACTTGTCTTGTGACTGTGACATTTCTGCATGGGAGAGGACTGGTCTCCAGTGATTTATTTCTGTATTCATTTTCCTAGACGAGACATCCATTTAAATACAGAATGACAAATTAGCATGTGAAAACACTAGGCCTGGGTAAAAAAATGTTGATTTTTTCCTATTAATTGTTATTTTTCATTTAAACAATTCATTATCAAGTATGAAAGTCTCAAAATCAATCTCAGGAATCTCTATGCTAGTCAACAACTGATATACAGTATGTAGATATTTGCTTCTCCTTCTTTTTTGGCTTCTGATCCAGTAGATGTCGCTAAAGCCTGTTAAGTCTTTCTGCGGAAAAAGCACTTGACTACTTCACATAAAATGGTGTGTTCTCTTTAAATGACTTCCGTGTCATCGCCACTTAAATCAGATGTGTCAACAGCTGCACATCCAGGGCAGCCAAATCCTATGTGACAATCACACATTAAAAATAACTGGGCAGATGTGTTGCAGACAAGCATGCTACATGCCAGTCACACTGGGAGCAACCTCACTACTGAGATGACTGGCTGTTGTTCCAAAAACCTTTCTAGAATTCCCAATGTGTCGTTCCATCGCATGATCACATCAATCACAGGTTTATGTGTTGGTAAGTCCAATAAATGTTGCTTCTCTTTAAGCACATGGCTACTATGGGAAAAGTTTTCAACATGCCTCACCCGGCAAAGCAAGCGGGCAGTTGTTGGAATTTTTTTTAAAGTGAGCGTGAGCTCAAAGCAACCAACTTGAAGTAGCTCCATAATAATGACGTTCGCGATGGCTGGCTCTTTTTCTTTTTTGGTCCATTCAGTGCCACTGTGAACAAGCATCAACTCTAGATCCTTGTTTTCAAATTCTTCGATTTTGTCTGAGAAGTGTCAGGACACATTTTCGAGACTGATTAACGAGACCATTACAAGTGAGCAACTGAAGAATTCTAGAAAGACATGAGTCTTCCTGCTGCATCTTTAATTTCAGCTAATTCAAGATCATTTTAAATGTCCAATAGGGGAATAAGTTTGGCTAACAGTTTAGTAGAAGAGTCTGCATGGAGACTCATAGCACATGAATAGGTTATGAAATAACAGCTGAGAAGCAATATTTGATCATTTCATAATAACATTATTCGCAAGATGATATAGATGTTTTCTAAAGTAGATGCCATTGCATTGTATTAAAACACACCTTAATATGTGTGGACTCTATAATGTGGCGATACATATGTTAGTTAAAATATGGTGAATTTTGAACAAGTACACTGCTTTGTTAAAAAAAACTTTTTTTTTTTAAAAAGAGCGATACATTTTTTCTCCACCTCTTCCAAATGCTGATGTTAACCATTTGTTACTAATCAAGTATTGCTTAATAGATTAAATGTCACTCCATGCTTCAGCATATGTTATGAAGTCACTATGTAAACACCCTTTAAATAAAATGTTACTGAAATTTGTCACATTATATTAATGTTCACTCTGCATGCTTAAGTAATTTCTAAAAAAGCCACCACTTATTCAGTCAAGATAGAATCAGATCAGCAGATCAGTCTTGATACCCAGGCCTAGAAAGCACAGAAACCTATGCATCTTAACAATGCCTGTTCAAACAACACCCCACACAGAGATGGCACATCTCAGCATAGACATATATGCAGGTGTGAGTCAGGCCTAAAGGGTAGAATTTCATTCTGACTTAGACATTACATTTATATAGCATTTTCTAACCTCTCAAAGTGCCTTTACTACATAATGATAAGCCCCTTCAACCACCACCAGTGTGCAGCCTCTGCCTGGGTGATGCAACAGCAGCCATTTTGGCACCAGTGTGCTCACCACACATTAGTTATTAGGCAATGAAGGAATGAAAAAGAATGGGGACAGTGGATGAGTAGGGGGCAAGAGTGGACAATTTAGCCCAGGACACACTCCACTCTTTTCATGACCACAGAGGGTCAGGACCACAGTTTTAACCTCCATCAGTTTTAGTCCCCATCACTGCACTGAGACATTGGGATCCACATTCAGACCACAGGGTAAGTGCCCCTCGCTGGCCTCACCAGCAGTAATGCAAGCTTTTCCTAGATGGTCTCCCATCCCAGTACTGGCCGGGTCAGGTGGGTGACCTGTTCTGAAGTGCATGTCTTTTGGCCTTTTGCTCAAATGTTTTTCTTTGCACAAAAAGTCACAGAATAAATTACCAGGTAGTGTGGTAGATTGTTGGACTTTAGGGACCTTTGAAACTTGATGTTATTTTGGGGAAAATTAGGTGAATAGGATTGGGTGAGCTTTGTTGGGCTCAATGGCCTGTTGTCAAGCTTGTTTTAACATCAGAGGAGCCATTTTGTGTTCTAAATCTTCATGGCTTCCAGTTGTGGCGACTTAGACCCCAGGGGTGCTAGGTGGGGATGCGAGCATCTATGAATGAACGGTTGTATTTCTTTATGTTTTATTCACACAGTATATGCATTTCGCTCTGCTCCAGTCAGAAACACACACATGTCACTGAGACGACACTCTTTTGGCTCGATTCAATGTGTGACATTCAACAGCAGACAGGCTGGAATGCCGGATCTCTCTGATATTAAAGGAGGCTGGAGATCATGCCAGAAGGCTTCTGTTCCCTCATTTAGCTGCAGTCACTATCAATACACAAACAAAAACTAAAACAAAAGAAAGGCGCGTCCAAGTATGGTCAGTGCAGGCAGGAGACAGACCACTGGCCTGCTTCCCGTCTACAGGTTGTTCGTGTAAAAATCCCTCACTAGCTGACCCGTGTCTGCTATCTACCCTTCTGCATATGAGTTTCTGCGAGGCGATGCTGATACTGTATCTACAAAGATGTAAGTGCTGTCCAAACAAGACACGACAGAGCAGGTGCTAATCTTGTTCCTTTGAATTGTATTCTTGTTTGCTTTATAAGGCTCTGTGAAGGGGGCTGCAAAACATTACATGGGACCATTTATTCTAAACACAGAACCCTTTGTACTGGTCAGATAAACAGCAATGTGGCACAACAGACTCTGAAGATAGTCAGGCCAAGGGCAGGTTCAGGGGGTCCACACTACAAACATCCAACAGAAAAATTCTAAGGAGCACAATGGAGGATATAAAAGGTCTTGACTGGATGATGCGGTCAGAAGATCTGAGAAGGTAGAAGAAGAAATCGTTTAGGGATGGAATGGGGAGGTAAAGCCAGGTAAGCTTGACTTTATTAAGAGAAGTGGGGGGGTGGCTATGAGGACAGTGTTCATTTTGAATTTTGGTGAAGAGCTTTAAGTTATTTAAATATTTTATTTGATGTGATTTTTCACAAAAACCAGTAGGAGTGTAATAAATGATGAGCAATAACCAACGGCATGAATGCTTGGGACACTCCTCTCACGACAAAAAAAGGTCAGGGCTGTGTTCTTGCTCACACTCATTTTAATGCTTGAATGGACTGGGTGTTGGCCAGGGTCATGGGGTTCAGTGGTTTTGCAGCCTCTGTTGGTGAAGAGCGATTCACTGATCTTGATTTTGCCAACAATGCTGTGATCTTCGCAGAGTCAATGGAGGCTCTGATTGCAGCTAAAACATAAAAACTAAGATCCAGGCCTTTAATGACCTCTTGGGCACAGCCATCAGCGGTGTGTCTGCCTGTGGAGAAAGTGTTGACCTTGTTACCTTGGCAGTGACATTCACATCTTTGGTGACTTCCTATGAAGTCGGTAGATTGATTTTGAGATCATAGGGGTGTAATGAAGTCACTAGAAAGGGGTGTGTGGCACTCCCAATATCTTTGCAAAAGGATGAAGGTCCAAGTCTTTAGAGTCCTGGTGCTTCCTGTTTTGTATATGGTTGTGAGACATGGACGCTATCCAGTGACCTGAGACAAAGACTGGACTCTTTCGGTACTGTGTCCCTTCGGATAATTCTTGGGTACCACTAGTTTGAGTTTGAGCCAAATGAGCGGTTGTTCATGGAGCCCTGAATGAAGCACATTACCTGCCTTGTGAGGAAGCATTGGTTACGGCACTACGGCCATGTGGCGTGATTCCCTGAGTGTGATCCAGCTCGCAGGACCAGGCCAAGAGATGCCCACGTAACACCTGGCTGCGGCAGATGGATGGTCATTTCCGCTGATGGGACTGGACTGCATGTCTGCCTGTGGGGTTGCCAACCAGGATCCTAAGTTGTTTCGTTGTGTGGTGGATGCTGCAACATGCTGTACCAGTGCATTCTTCCTGACCTGACCTGAAAGAGCCTTTATGTCCGGTAACTTAACAGGGAGTAGATGTTGAGGTGGTGCACTCCTACAAATACTTCGGGGTCCACATCAGTGACAGTTTGGATTGGTCATGTAACCCAGAGAACTACAGTATATAAGAAAGGGCAGAGGAGGCTCTTTTTCCTTCGGAGCCTACGTTCCTTAATTTGAAAAGTGATATCCTTCACATTTTCTACAGCTTTGTGATGGCCAGTGCAATTTCCTAAGTTGTGTGCTGGGCTGGGCACATCATGTCAAGAGAGGCCCACCAAATCAACAAACTAATGTAAAGAGCAGGCTCAGTTATGGGACACACTCTGGATCCCCTGGACGTAGTAGCAAAGGAGAAAATTAAAACAAAACTGAGTGACATTATGAGCAGTGCTGTACAATCCTCTCTTTGACAAACTAACATCAAGCGGTTAGTTAGAACAAGTGGTTGCTCACGGAGTCCCAAATGAGGTACATTACCTGTATTGTGAGAGGACGTCAGTTATGGCACTATGGCCATGAAGCATAATTCCCCGAGAGTGATCTGGCTCACCGGATCCTTATTGTTGAGGACCCGAGTGGCTGGACCAGGCCAAGGGAACACCCACTTAACACCTGCCTGTGGCAGATAGATGGTCATTTCCGGGGATTGGGACTGGACTGTGATTCTGTTTGGGGGGTTGCCAACTGGGATACCAGCTATTTTGTCATGTGGTGGGTGCGGCAGAGTGCTATACCAGTGCATGCTCCCCTACCTGACCTGACCTGATTGTAAAGTCATTTGTTAAATTATTTCCACATAGCATACAGACTGGTAAGTGTTTTGGGGGCAATGTGACTTCATGGCTGACGTGCTAATCAGTCTAGTACAAAGAGCAATTAAAGGCAATCTTTAGTTCTTTTTTTGTGGAAATTCTAAGAAAATGAAATATGTTTAATGTGATAGAAGCTTGAGAGTTTTTTGTGTTTGAATGTGCCCCAAAGCCATGTTGTGGTCAACAGTAGAGGAACCTGGAAGTCTGTTTTTTGTACAATTTTACAGTATAGAAACTTAAAATCTACCAGAAGGGAAGTTTTGAGGTGAGGAAGTTAAACTCACTAATGTCACTGAAGAGTGGTGACGTGTCCATTTTGATGCAAGTAAGAAATTTGCTTTACACATGACAACAGGGATCATATAAGCCTATCACATCACTCCAAATACATTTTTTCCAGCAAAAATGCTGACGTTGGTTGCGATTTTTTATTTTATATTATTGAAAGAAGCAAAAGTTCAATGTTGCATTACAGCTTGGAAAATTTGTGTACAGTAGTACATATTTCTTCCAGTTGTCTCACTGCAAGTTTGAAGGC
>NW_024380829.1:0-6445 GCF_016835505.1 Polypterus senegalus | reverse complement strand
CTGGTGCACATAATTTCCCAGATTGGGCACAACCCAATGCATGTCATTGCAGAAGGTTTGCTTGTTTTCCTGCAGTCTAAAGATGGAAGATTCTAGGGAACAAAAGTACTCTAGGGAGGGGGGAGGCCATGGAATTTTAACCATCACGGCCCAGTTTCTTCCTTTTGGCAGGGGAAAAAAGGATGAGCCCCTGCCAGGGGCCTACAAAGACCCTCCAGAGGCCACTTGGTAGAATTTGTTTCTCTGCCCAAACACCAAAAGGAATTCTGGGAGGGTTTCCCCAAAGGGGGGCCCATAAGCCCTAAAAGGGCTGGCTCCTCAGCAGCAGAGCTCGTTGGCACCCAAAACAATGGCAGAGGCACCACTGGGTGTCCTCTGGCACAATAAAGTTCATAAAGGGAGGCCCAGTGAGGCTGGCATAGCACCATGAATGACCATGGCAATTCACCATGATGCGTTTGTGGAGAGTTTCCGGAGTACTGAAGTGAGTACTGAGACAGCGTCTGACAAAGGCACTTAGGGGGGCTGTATCCATTAGGTATCAGGATTGCGGAAATCCTTGGACCCATTGTCAGACCCTATGCTGGTACAGTGGCTCCTGGTGCACAACAATTCCTGGCCTCATGTGGTGAGAGTATGCAGGCAGTTCCTGGAGGATGAAGGAATTGATACCATTGACTGGCCACCACACTTTCCTGACCTAAATCCAATAGAACACCTCTGGGACATTATGTTTGGTCCATCCAATGCCACCAGGTTGCACCTCAGACTGTCCAGGAGCTCAGTGATGCCCTGGTCCAGATCTGGGAGGAGATCCCCCACAACACCATCTGTCATCTCATTAGAAGCATGCACCGATGTTGTCAGGCATGTATACAAGAACACAGGGGCCATACAAGTGCTGCTACAATTTTGAGTTGCTGCAATTAAATTTTGGCAAAATGGACTAGCCTGCCACATAATTTTTCACTCTGATTTTGGGCGTCTTTGAATTCAGGGCTCTGTAGGTTGATCATTTTCATTTCCATCAAACGATGTGGCATCCTTTCGTTCCTAACACATTACCAGTCTATATCAGTATAGATATCCAGGAGGATTTCTTTTTCCCATTGAGATCTGATGTGTTTTCAAAGTGTTTCTTTATTTTTTTTGAGCAGTTTATATATATATATATATATATATATATATATATATATATATATATATATATATATATATATATTATATATATATACTAATAAAAGGCAAAGCCCTCACTCACTCACTCACTGACTCATCACTAATTCTCAACTTCCCGTGTAGGTTGAAGGCTGAAATTTGGCAGGCTTATTCCTTGCAAGCTTACTTACAAAAGTTAAGCAGGTTTCATTTCGAAATTCTAGCGTAACGGTCATAACGATGCGACAACGTCCCCATGTTGAACTTTCTTATTTATGGCCCCATCTTCACGAAATTTGGTAGGCAGCTTCCTGGACTAACCAAAACCGATGTACATACTTATTTCAGTGGTATGACACCAGTCGGCCACCATATTGAACTTTCAACGTCACTAATTCTCCATCTTCCGTGTAGGTGGAAGGCTGAAATTTGGCAGGCTTATTCCTTACAGCTTACTTACAAAAGTTAAGCAGGTTTCATTTGAAATTCTACCGTACGGTCATAGCGATTGACAAGCGTCCGCCATGTTGAACTTTCTTATTTATGGCCCCATCTTCCGAAATTTGGCAGGCGTTCCTGCACTAACGAAACCAATGTACATACTTATTTCGGTGGTATGATGCCACTGTCGCCCACCATATTGAACTTTTCAACGGTCTTTGTTACTTATGGGCCCATCTTCAAGAAATTTGGTATGCAGGTTCCCAAGCTACCTGAATCCTACTTACGATACATATATACATCCATAGCCTGCAGCTCGGTCACGTGTGAGGCGGCGTTGGGTCCCCATCCAACGCCTCCCACATTGTTAGCTGCCTGCCTATATAAGGCCGTTAGTAACCCGGTCTCTACATTTTCCTTGCTTTGCCACGGATTCACATCTCCCTGCTGATAACTACAGCCTTTTTTTTTAATCTCGGCTTCTCCGCTTTTTATTGTTATTAGTTACTGTGTAGGTATTTTAGACTTACTTTACATTGTTCATTTACCCATTTCATTTATCGGTCCAACGTACCCCATTAACATGTCTATTGAGGTGATCACCATCGATCAAAGAACTGTCACTTACAGTGGTTTCCATGCCCAGAGATGGCACCTGCCTTTTCCATTCTCTTTGTTACATATTGCACGGCCATATCAGGCTCACTCTTGATATCTGGAGGAACATTGTGTCTTATGTATTGAATGACTAGGACAGGTTCAAGGTGTGGACTGATGACGGTACAGGAGATAATTATACTACACAGGAGCACTATAAGAGTGAAATGCTTAAGCATTTAAATGGTTCTGCATGTGAGTTGATGGCTGCAGCTGAATTGTTAGGTTGTTGCTTTCAAGTGTCTGAAATGGCCAGATATTTTACACCTTTCGACAACGCCCAAAGCCTCTTAAACATCTTTAGATTCACAGGTGATGATTTCAGTAGTGGACACTTTGATGTTATGAATGTTTAAACTCTCAAAAGCTGGATGCGGTTATCGATGCACGCTTGTATGCTTACAATGCTTGACAGATGCGAATGTCACTTCAATACAAGTCCGCAAATACTGCGTTAATTGAAACAAACCATGAAGCTCAAACTGATTATGACAGCAGCAATCCAAGCTGTGAGATTTGAGACAAGATTACTGTTCACATGGCCAACTGTATGCGTTGTATGCTCAAGAGTAAGCTCAGCCACAGCTTGGTCATATTACAACAGACGGCCGAACCGACAATGTGGTATACAAAGAGATCCTTAACAAATAATTTTTGGTATATTTTCTTCTTCTTAATTTTCTTCTTAATAAAAATTTTAAGGAGTACTTAGCCATGCTGAGCTGGTATTTTGCTATATATATATATACAGGGTGGTCAGATCTTATTATGCTGATCCAGATCATCTGGATGACTTTGATTTATGTGGGGACGATTCCAGTTCGGCACAAAGGCGATTCTTCTTGTCATCAGTTCTCACACTTCTCGATGGTCTGGAATTTTTTGGGTGATTTTCTGTGTAATAAACTTAATATGTTATAGTGTAATGAAAATTGCATAATTAGATCTGGACCACCCTATATATCTATACTAATAAAAGGCAAAGCCCTCACTACTCCTCACTCATCACTAATTCTCCAACTTCCAGTGTAGGTAGAAAGCTGAAATTTGGCAGGCTTATTCCTTACAGCTACTTACATAAGTTAAGCAGGTTTCATTTCGAAATTCTACACATAGCGTCGATAATGTCGACAACATCCGCCATGTTGAACTTTCTTATTTATGGCCCCATCTTCACGAAATTTGGTGGCGGCTTCCTCGCGTAACGAAACCGATGTGCGTACATATTTCGATGGTATGGCGCCACTGTCGGCCGCCATATTGAACTTTCCAAGCGTCACTAATTCTCCAACTTCCGTGTAGGTAGAAGGCTGAAATTTGGCAGGCTCATTCCTTACAGGTTACTTACAAAATTTAAGCAGGTTTCATTTGAAATTCTCGTGTAATGGTCATACGGTCAACAACGTCTGCCATGTTGAACTTTCTTGTTTATGGCCCCATCTTCCACGACATTTGGTAGCCAGCTTCCCTCGCTAACCAGAAGCAATATCGTACTTATTTCGGTGTAGCGCCACTGTCAGCCTTGTGAAGTTTCAATGTCACTAATTCTCCAACTTCCGTGTAGGTAGAAGGCTGAAATTTGGCAGGCTCATTCCTTACAGCTTACTTACAAAAAGTTAAGCAGGTTTCATTTCTAAATTCTACGCGTAGACGGTCATAACGGTGCACAACATGCTCCATGGCCCATCTGAACGGAAATTTGGTAGGCGGCTTCCCTGCACTAACCAAAACCAATGTATGTACTTATTTCGTGAGTATGATGAACTTTTCAACGGTCTTTTTACTTATGGGCCCATCTTCAAGAAATTGGTAGCTGGGTTCCAACGCTAACTGAATCCTACTTACGTACATATATGCTCCATAGCCTGCAGTTTCGGTCACCGTGTGAGGCGTGATCCCCCATTCTAACCTCCCAGCTTGTTGGCTGCCTGCCTATATAAGACCGTCCACGCCTCCAGTCTCTACATTCCCTTCCTTGCTTGCCACGGGATTCACGCTCTACCTGCTGATAACTACAGCCTTTTATTTAATCCACGGCTCTCAGCTGTTTTATTGTTCATTTATTACGATTATAGTTATTGTGTAGGTATTTAGACTTTTTTACATTGTTCAGGTACCCATTTCCTTTATCATTCCAACCGTACTCCATTAACATGTCTATCGAGGTGATCGCCATCGATGAAAGAACTGTCACTTACTGAGTGGTTTTCATGCCCGGAGATGGCACCTACCTTTTCCATTCTCTTTGTTACATATTGCCGCCATATCAGACTCACCTTGATACCCAGAGGAACATTGTGTCTTATGTATTGGAATGACTGGGACAGGTTCAAGGTAGTCGACTGATGGCCGTTACGGGAGATAATTATACTACACAGGAGCACTATAAGGTGAAATGCTTAAGCCTTCACCTATGGATCTGCATGTGAATTGATAGCTGCCACTGAATTGTTCGGTTGTCGCTTTCAAGTGTACCGAAAGCTAAATATTTTACATCTTTCAACAACCGCCTATGCCTCTTAAACATCTTAGATTCACAGGTGACGGATTTCAGGTAGTGACACTTTGATGTTTATGAATGTTTAAACTCTCAAAAGCTGGATGTGAAGTTATCAATGAAACGGTTGTATACTCTAAGCGGCGACAGATGCCGAATGTCTCTTCAACACAAGTCCTACAAATACTGTCACAATTGAAACAAACCATGAAACTCAAACCCGATTATGACAGCAGCAATCCAAGCTGGAGATTTGAAACAAGATTACTGTTAAATGGCCAACTGTACGTTGCATGCTCAAGAGAAAAGCTCAGCACACAGCTTGGTCATATTACAACCGAAGGGCCGAACTCACAATGTGGTATACAAAGAGATCTTTAACAAATAATTATTGGTATATTTCCCTCAGTTTAAAAGGTTTAATTTTCTTTTCAATAAAAATTTTAAGCGTACAGCTGCTTCTAGAGTGATATTTGCTAGTATATATATATATATATATATATATATATATATATATATATATATATATATACAGTATATATATATATATATATATATAAATACACTCACCTAAAGGATTATTAGGAACACCTGTTCAATTTCTCATTAATGCACTTATCTAATCAACCAATCACATGGTGTGGTCCTGGTCAAGACAATCTCCCGAACTCCAAACTGAATGTCATAATGGGAAATAAAAAGGGGATTTAGCAATTATGAGTGGCATGGTTGTTGGTTCCAGACGGGCCCGGGCTGGTATTCCACAACTGCTCAGTTACTGGGATCTTCCGCACAACCATTTCTAGGGTTTACAAAGAATGGTGTGAAAGGGAAAAACATCCAGTATCGGCAGTCCTGTGGAGCGAAAAGTCTTGTTGATGCTAGAGGTCAGAGGAGAATGGGCGACTGATTCAAGCTGATAGAAGAGCAACTTTGACTGAAATGACCACTTGTTACAACCGAGGTATGCAGAAAGCATTTGTGAAGCCAACCGCACACCAGGGCGGATGGGCTACAACAGCAGAAGACCCCACCGGGACCACTCATTTCCACTACAAATAGGAAAGAGGCTACAAATTGCAGAGCTCACCAAAATTGTACAGTTGAAAACTGGAAAATGTTGCCTGGTCTGATGAGTCTCGATTTCTGTTGAGACATTCAAATGGTGAGTCAAATTTAGGCTAGAACAGAAAGAGAACATGGATCCATCATGCCTTGTTACCACTGTGCAGGCTGGTGGTGGTGGTGTAATGTGGGGGATGTTTTCTTGGCACACTTAGTGCCCATTAGTGCCAATTGGGCATCGCTTTAAATGCCACGGGCTACCTGAGCATTGTTTCTGACCATGTCCATCCCTTCATGACACCATGTACCCATCCTCTGATGGCTACTTAGCGGATAATCACCATGTCCAAGCTGAATCATTTCAAATTGGTTTCTTGAATATGACAATGGGTTCACTTACTAAATGGCCCCACAGTCACCAGATCTCAACCCAATAGAGCATCTTTGGGATGTGGTGGACGGGAGCTTCGTGCCTGGATGGCATCCAAAATCTCCATAACTGCAAGATGCTATCCATCAATATGGCAACATTTCTAAAGAATGCTTTCAGCACCTTGTTGAATCAATGCCACGAGAATTAAGGAGTTCTGATCAAAGGGTCAAACAGAAGTATGGTTTCAATAACCT
>NW_024380828.1:0-12405 GCF_016835505.1 Polypterus senegalus | reverse complement strand
TTCTTTTCTGTTCTGTACTTAAATGTGGCATGGTGCCACGCCCACCTGACAAGTTGTTTGCCTGCCTGTGTAAAGTCATCCTGATGGGATCAGGAATCATGGGAAAAGGGTCCCTTTCATTGGATTAGCTAGCGGGCGTTTCAGCCGTGGAATGGCCAAATGGGGAGGCAGCTTGATGGATGAGGTCTCCAGGACTCTAAAAATATCAAATCTTATTATGTGATATCATCTACTGTTAAATTCTGCTCTCACTTCTAAAATCTTTATTATTATGCTGTATTAAGATTTGTTCTGTTCTGTGTATTATATTGTATTGACCCTCTTTTTGACACCCACTGCACTCTCAACCTACCTGGAAAGGGTCTCTCTTGAACTGCCTTCCCAAGGTTTCTTCCATTTTCCCTGCAAGGTTTTTTGGGAGTTTTTCCTTGTCTTCTTAGAGAGTTAAAGCTGGGGGCTGTCAAGAGGCAGGGCCTGTCTAAAGCCCATTGCGGCACTTCCTGTGTGATTTTGGGCTCTACAAAATAAACTGTATTGTATTGTATTATATTTAGGAGGTTTGGTTCCCCATGTTTCTTTAGCCAAATCTAGCACTGTTCACTGGGCGTAATTGGGGAATGGGTGGAACAATGTTTGATAGGATGGACTGGCTGCACGTTGCTCCGGTATTTTTGATACTTCAGCTCATTTGATAACTAAGATTTTCTCGGATGACCTTCCATTTATCTGTTCATTATGCCATCCCACCTTTTCCACATTTTCATTACAAACCACCTCTCCCTCTTGGCTTTCCTCACTTCCTGATGCACTGTGGTCCCAGGGGAAAATGATTATGGAAGGATAGCACACTGTGAGCCACTGGTGATTTAACCAAAATCGCCCTTCTGCCCGCATCGTGCCCAGTATCTCTCCAGCAGCAGAAGCTGGCATCTCGCCATACATTCCGATCTTGTGAAATGGAGCAATCATTCAAATTAAATTTCTAGTCAACTCCCCATTTTACCTATTTAAAAGGCTGACGGTTCATGGCATTTTGTTCAAGATCTTCAAGTTAATTCTGCAGTTTTTCCTAGGACACCTATTGTTCCTAATCCTTCCACTATTCTTTCTATATACCCCGCCTGCTATTTCTCTGTTATTGACCTTGCTAACGCTTATATTTCTATTCCTGCACCCGACTCTCAATTCTGGTTTGTTTTCCAAAACCACCATTGGACATGGACCGCTATGCCTCAGAGGATATACTGCAGCCCTTGTGTATTGAATAAGCTCTTGCTCAAAAGCCTTTGCACCCTTTAGATGGCACTCCTGATCTCCGCTTCTGGTCAGGGTGGCATGGAATGATCAAGCTGAGATGTGCCCTACTGTTTGCTCATGCATTGGGACTGTTGACTATCTCGGCCCATTCACTCTGTTCGTGGACTAAAAGGGGGAGGTATGAATACAGTTCTTACACAACTCCATGTAGAAAAAACAAAGGCTTAGCCTTATTTTTTGAAAAAATTGGGTCCAGTGGCCATGGGACTTCCAACCTGTCTAGATAGAGCTGTTTGTGCCACAACAGAGGACATGCTAGACAGTACAGATATAGTGCCCATGAGCCCTCTAGTGGTAAAAGTGCCTCACGCCGCACACTCCATTTTCAGTACAGGCTAAAACCTCACATCTCACTACTGTAATAACTAAGGTTATTAAACCTAGACCAGACCTTCAAGAAACAACCGAATTTCTTCAAGTTTAAGCATGCAGGCAGCTGAGTTGATAGCTCTCCACCTGAGCTTGTCAGCTGTCAGAGGGAAAATTGTAACTATCTATACTGATTCTAGATATGCTTTTGGAGTCTGCCATGATCCTGGGGCATTATGGAAACTCGGGGGATTCAAGACCAGTACTGGCAAGCCCATTCAGCATCAAAAACTAATAGAATCCCTCTTAGAGGCCATAACGAAACCATCAAAGCTAGCAATTATTACATGTCAAGCTCACACAGGAAAACAGGATCCTGTCAGCAAAGGAAACAAATTAGCTGATCATTTTGCTAAACGGGCTGCGTATAATAACACACCAATCTCTTTATTCCAACAGAGAAATGACCAGGGCACTGATAATCAAATTATTTTTTTCTTTTCTTCAGCCACGAACACAGAGAAGAGAAAATGGTCCAAAGAAGGGTCTCTCTCTGATGGAGTCTGGACCCATAAGCAAACTAACAAACCTTTCCTCCCAAAGGCTTCTTTCCCAGGTATGGAAATAATCGCCCATGGCCTAGACCATGCTGGAAAAGATGCCATGGTTCAAGATGTTGAAAAACATTGGGAAGCTGTAGGTTTCTCACGATGCAGAGCAGTTCTGCAGTCGCTGCAGAACATGTCAAAAGTGTTCTCCCGATGGGTGGAAGCTTTCCTTCCAAACATGCAGATGCCAAAACTGTGGCAAAAGCTTTGATAAAGGAAATCATTCCAAGATGGGGCATACCGCAGAAATTACAAACTAATAATGGCACACACTTTGTAAATTCCGTTATAAATGAATTAACCACCTGGCTCCAGATAAATGTGCATCATTATTGCAAATACCACCCCCAGAGTGGAGGTATTGTGGGACGATGCAATGGTACCTTGCAATCTAAATTGGCTAAAATCTGTAAGCAAACAAATTTAACTTGGCCTGATGCTCTGCCTCTGGCCTTGATTGGATTAAGGGGGAAGAACACATCGGCAGTTAGGGCTGTTGCCATTCGAAATTCTGACCAGACGGCCCATGCCAGTCGGCATGGTCATAGGTAATGTTACACTGCATACTGTGGACAATGATCTTCTTTCCAGTCTTACAGGTCTCCGAGCTTCTCTGAAGGAAGTCCAAGAGCAGGTGAATCAGGCCTGGAGAACTAGTCCTCCATCAAAGGACTCCCCGATTCCGTTAGGAACCTGGATTCTGGTTAGAGATACTCGAGGAAACATTGGCATCACCCTCGTGGAGAGGACCATTCCAAGTTCTGCTGTCAACACCACATGCTGTTAAAGTTGAGGGACTGCCTGCTTGGATTCACATCTCACATTGCAAAAGATGGCACCCTTGATTGTGGTATCCTTGTTTGCTGCCATATCCTGAAGATGTAAAAACTGGGTTAACTGGATAATTTACTTTTGCCTGATGTTTCTTATGGACATGTGAACGAGTGTGCCCTGTGATAGGATGGCATCCAGTTCAAGGGTTCCAGTGCCCACAACTTTGATAGGTGCCAGATGACCATGATCCTGAACTGAAGCGGGTTAGAAAATGGATGGACTGATAAATGTATGAAAGATGCTATATAAAGCACAGGTTGAAAGAAAGCTGGATTTTTGTTCTTCCTACAGATTATTTTCTAGAACATAACAGTAAAAATTGTATGCACTTTCAGCTATAAGAACAGCAATATTTGGACATTTTAGGGTGATTTATTTTCAAGTCACCTGGGACTTCTTGTGCTTTGTTCCTGTTTGCAGGTTTCTCGTGGCTCATTTAGCTTAGCTGTAGCCACTGTTGTGGGTCCTGAGTCAGAACACATCTCCACTCAACCTGGTTAAATGGCTTAAGTCAGTTTTCATCTCTCTTACAGTTGCTTTAATCGTTCTCCTGCTTGTAGCTTGCTGTATTGTTCCCTTGATAAGATACATTGTATCCAAGTATTTTACTGCCTCTATGGCAAAGGCTTACTTTTTCACAAAGAAAAATGCTTCAGATCAGCACAGCCACCCCACACCCTCCTCCCACTCCACTCCATCCCCTCTCCTACCCTTCCCACTCAACTCTCCCCTGATCAAATATTTTTTGTTTGCTAAAAAAGGGGGGAATGTGGAAAACGAATGTTCTCTTCGTTCCCTTGTACTAATTCATGTCTGAGAAGTAAGCTTTACTAAACCTTGTAAAAGCATGCTTTGTTTTAGCAAACAGAAAAATATTTGTGCAAAGGACTCAAGGTCTGAGCATTCCATACATGAGTCTGCCTTATCACGTTTTCCCTTAGCTTACATCTGAATGCCATAACAAAAGGAGCCAAGAAATCAAGTTTTACAAGGGAGGTTAAAGGGGCTCAAGGTTTGTGTATAATAAAGTGTTGACTGTTACATTTTATAATGATATTAAATCACGCATTCTAGGTATAAAACTGGACCCCATCCAACAGACGGGTTCAGAAGAGCCCTGACACTGTCATGTATATTTGATTGTCTGCTTTTCTGAAACTCTTCTCAAAATAAAGCTGCTTCATAACCGCACCTGCTGTTGGGTCTGAGTTTTCGTCCACATAAACAAAATGAAACTGCCATACTAATGACATTTCAAAAGGCCATCATGTATCCATATTTATGACCAAGTTCACAGGAATGAGGAATATTCCAATAAGAAAGTCCGCAACAGCCATTGACAGAGTAAGCACATTTGTTGCCGTGTAAGCTGCTTGAAGTGAGTGATAGTATTGATCACCACCAGGTTTCCAAAGGTTGCCAGAATTATTGCAGTCATATAAATTAAGTAGAGGATGAAATTGACAACAAGAGAATCAAAATTTTTTAAGCAGGTTATGTTGGATTGATCAGGACACATATACTTTTCAGCTTCTTTTAATCCCAGTGTTGAGAAAATCTAAAGAATCACCTTGTTTGCCCTTTCATTCATTGAAGTCTTGCTCTGGTAGAGTTTAGAAAGGGCATTACCAATTCAAAAGATTTTTTACCTTTATTTAACTGGTAAACATATTCATGAGTGAGTTGACATTTAATCTGTGGAGTAACAAACTGCTAAGTAGATTCCCAAGTGTGTAGTGCAGTGTTAATAAACAAGTCAGTCAGTATGTTCCTTTGGACCTATTAATTTATTGTTGCTTTCTAGAGGGGTGTTCGTTACTCATTTACCTCATTCTAACCTTGGAAAATCAAGCTGGTTGTTTTTCTAAAATAAGGCAGCTCAAGCTTCATGCCACTTTTAGTTAACCCTTTAGTTACCTTCAGTTCTCTTCTTTGTTTTTCATAATTCATTGCTACAACTTAATTTAAGTATTGTCATACAGGTCACGCATGGGAGGTCATTTACAGGCTCAAATGTAAGTGTTTCTAAGCCGAGCCAGGGGTTGTCCTCTGATGCTTTCTCCTTTTCCCTCAGTAGACCATTATAACAGCCCATTTCCTAAAGACTTTCCACATTGCAGCCTGATGATGTCACTTCTGGTTTCTGGTCCTACAAGATCCCTCCTCTTCTTGTTTTCTCCACTATAAAACAGCCATCTTAGCTATTGTATTCAGTTCCATCTTGAACTTGGGTCTGTAAAGACCTTTATTATTTTGCTTAATTTTCAAGTAAGGGGTAAAACTTCCCAAACTGTTGTGATTGTGTTTGAGTCTTCTTGCAGTATATATTAGTAATAATTTGAAGATTATTTATTAAATAGAAATTCTGTATATTTCCCCTGTTTAGAACTTCTTGAAGTCCTACTTAAATTGTAAGGCCTAGTCCCGTACTTTCAGCTCTATTTCTGATCTGTAAAAAACATGTGGATATACTAGATATGTGCCCCCTTTGGGGCTAAAAAAAGTAAATGATTCCTGGCCAGCCAAATTCAGGGAAAAACAGAAATCAGCATGTAATCATTCAAATCTAAGATAAATCACATAAATCAATAAAATCTAATAAAATCAATAACAGTGTGCAGCAGGTTAGGGTGATAAAGGATAAAGATGGAAACATACAAGCGAGGAGAGTGTGTTGAGCAGATGGAAAGAGGACTTTGAGAGGTTGATGAATGAAGAGAACAAGAGAGAGAGAAGGTTAGATGATGTGGAGATAGTGAATCAGGAAGTGCAACGGATTAGCAAGGAGGAAGTAAGGACAGCTATGAAGAGGATGAAAAATGGAAAGGCCGTTGGTCCAGATGACATACCTGTGGAAGCATGGAGGTGTTTAGGTAGTAACTACAGGGGGATAAAATTGATGAGCCACAGCATGAAGTTATGGGAAAGAGTAGTGGAAGCTTGGTTAAGAAGTGAGGTGATGATTAGTGAGCAGCAGTATAGTTTCATGCCAAGAAAGAGCACTGCAGATGCAATGTTTGCTCTGAGGATGTTGATGGAGCAGTATAGAGAAGCCCAGAAGGAGTTGCATTGCGTCTTTGTGGACCTGGAGAAAGCATTTGACAGGGTGCCTCGAGAGGAGCTGTGGTATTGTATGAGGAAGTTGGGAGTGGCAAAGAAGTACTGTACGTAAGAGTTGTACAGGATGTGTGCTAGGGAAGTGTGACAGTGGTGAAGTCTGTGGTAGGAGTGACGGATGCATTCAAGGTGGAGGTGGGATTACATCAGGGATTGACTCTGAGCTCTTTCTTATTTGCAAAGGTGATGGACAGGTTGACAGACGAGATTAGACAGGAGTCCCTGTGGACTATGATGTTTGCTGATGACATTGTGATCTGTAGCGATTGTAGGGAGCAGGTTGAAGAGACCCTGGAGAGGTGGAGATATGCTCTGGAGAGGAGAGGAATTAAGGTCAGTAGGAACAAGACAGAATACATGTGTGTAAATGAGAGGGAGGTCGGTGGAATGGTGAGGATGCAGGGAGTATTGTTGGAGAAGGTGGATGAGTTTAAATACTTGGGAGCAACAGTACAATGTAACGGGGAGTGTGGAAGAGAGATGAAAAAGAGAGTGCAGGCAGGGTTGAATGGGTGGAGAAGAGTGTCAGGAGTAGTTTGTGACAGATGGGTATCAGCAAGAGTAAAAGTATAGGTCTACAGGACAGTAGTGAGACCAGCTATGTTATATGGGTTGGAGACGGTGGCACTGAGCAGAAAGCAGGAGACAGAGCTGGAGGTAGCAGAGTTAAATATGCTAAGATTTGCACTGGATGTGACGAGGATGGATAGGATTAGAAATGAGTACAATAGAGGGTCAGCTCAATGTACAAATATGTCCAGAGATGAGAAGCAATAACAAGAAGAGAGAAGACAGAATAGTGTTGACATTATTATTTAAAGAGCCATGTTCTGTGGAGGTTCCTGTAGAAATTAAGAAAATTCCAGTTGATTATTCTTAAGTACAAATTTGTTTGTCTTTATGTTCTCTGTATCTTTCCTCTAAATGGATGGCAATATAACACCAGTGTACTCCAGAGAACATCTCTTAGTCAGCATAGCAGGCAGAAATCAAGAAAGAATTCTACACTCTGGACGGGTAAATTCCTAATTGTTTTAGAAATGAGTTCAAAATAAACTAGAACAGTTAAGCTCCACATTCCCTTTCACATTTTTTTAATTAAAGAATATTGCACAAATATATGCAGTCTTAGAATTTAAATAATTTACAAAATAAATTTAGATTTCACTATGTCTTATTTTAGCATTTCCCACACAAAGTCCTTTAATTATTTCAAACTTTATTTAGATCAGTAGAAATTATCTAGAAAACATTATCCTCTCTTAACATGTAATTTTAAAGCTAAACAGTTTCTTTATACTAGTGTTGATCACCAAAATTCGCTTATCACATTATTTGCAGCAAATTTGCTGCATTCGATTCACCCTAGTTCATTGAATTGTATACTGATAAATCAGATTTAATACATAGGAGATATATATATATATATATATATATATATATATATATATATATATGTATATAGTTGTGGCATCCGCCGAGGCGGAGCCCGCCAGGACGCCAGGAGGACCGGAGGAGGCCTTGTGCCTCCTCCAGACCGTGAGGTGGCGTCCCCTGGTTATGTTGGGGCCTCGGGTAAAGGGCTTGGAAGCCCAGCCTGTAGGGACCTCGTGGCCACCGCCAGGTGGCTCCCGTGCCTGTAAAGTCTGGAGCCCAGCACTTCCGCCACACCAGGAAGTGCTGGGGAAGAAGACAGGGACACCCGGCGGCTTCGGGTGCGCAGCCGCACTTCTACCACACTGGGGCCTGGCTACGGAGGAATGCTGGGAAGCAGCTGGAGCCCATCCAGGTTCCTATTTATAGCCGCCTCCAGTCATTGGTGGAAGTCGGGTGGAAGAGGACGGAGTTAGAGAGAAGACGGAGGTGGCCAGGAGAGAGGCATTTTGACTGTGTGGCCTGGACATTTGGGGAACGGTGCTGGAGGCACTGGGAAGTGCACTGACGCCACTAATTTGTATATATTTGTAAAATAAACGGTGTTGAGTGAAATTAAGATGTCGCTTGTCTGTGTCCGGTTCAAGTCCACTATATATATATATATATATATATATATATATATATATATATATATATATATATATATACTTTTTTGTTTTGCCAATACCCCATAATGCTTTACAAGGCCAGCTTGACATTCCTCGAGCTGTAACAGCCAACATAGATGGGGCCACCTCCCGGTATATAATGCTGATCATGTGCATTACATATCTGTGCTTGTAGCCAAATGTGCACATCAATATAAGAGAAGGAGGCGCACCCATGCATGCATAATAACTGGCCATTGGCTGACACCCCCACCAAACACAGGAGACTCTGAAATAATAATAATAATAATGAAAGATTTATTACTATTTACATGATGTTTCTATTTTTTTGATAGAAGAAAAACTGCAAAGCATCAGCACAGACAGTTTGGATAACCTTCATATTTTTTTTGACTTTTGACTGCAATTTCAACATTTCTGCTTTGTTTTGACGAAATCTCAAGAAGGCACGATGGTGCAGTGGTTGGCACTGCTGCTGTACAGCTCAGGTCACCTTTTTGGAAATCATAATTGGTCCAGTATAGTTGGCAGACATTTCCTAACCCTTAGGGACACTTTAAGGACAACTGCGCATTATATCCAGTCAAATCTAGTTCAGTTAGTCCTTCTCCATTGACTTTAATGCATTTCCCTGAGTTTGGTGATATTCACATGAACACGAACACTTCCTTGATTTCTCCAAACTTGAGGTGAAGCAAACACTGTGGAGTTTGCTCATCACTACTTTATACATATTCCATCTGTTTCTTTAAGCTAATATTTTACTAATTAAATGGACACATACATTTCTACCTATGGCTTCAGCACTTTTAAAAAAGTGTCCAGAATGTTTCATTAGAATATTATAGGGAAATAAAACTAAACCTTCTATCAGCTATGTAGTCATTCAAACAGTAACATTCTATTCCATTTTTCATTTAAAGTATTTAAGTTATTCATAAACATAAGAAAGAGATGAGAAAAAGAAATTGATATATCTCGGGCATCAAATTCCTTATGATTCAAAATCTATTTGTATATAAATTTCTCTCAGGGTAGTTAGTACATTATTGCATACATGCATATTGAGATAGTTCTTTGAAATAAAATGCAATTTTATTTCAGCTTACTAACATTGATATCTTTTACCCATAACCTCTTGCTAAAGCTAGCTGTTCACGCATGCCTTTTAGTTGAAATCTTCTGGGATTTTCCTTGCAGCTGTTCAAAAGTGTAGGTTCCGGAGTAAAAACACAGTGTTAGTTAACCCTTTTTGTACAGCACATCTTAGCATGAAACACCACCTGGACTGAAGGCCACTGCTCATGACCAGCTTCCGTACTGTTTTAGAGAATATGTCTCCGTTTACTTTAAATTTCATTTAAAATTACTAAATGAATCTCCTTCTATCAGAGTATGGCTAGTATTATTTGGAGACTCAATGCATCTAATCATATCATTTTTCAGTTTGAATTTAGACCTGTTTTAATTTAAACACCATACAGTATATATATATATATATATATATATATATATATATATATATATATATATATATATATATGTGGTCCCCGGCCGGACGCCAGGAGGACCAGAGGAGGGCTTGTGCCTCCTCCAGACCGCGAGGGGTGTCCGTCCCCTGGTTGTGTTGGGGCCTCGGTACAGGGCTTAGAAGCCCAACCCTGTAGGGACCCGAGGTCACCGCCAGACGGGCCCCGATGCCGGTTTATCCCGTGTGGTTCCGGGCCGGTGATGGAGCCCAGCCGGGACGCCCAGGAAGACCAGAGGAGGGCTTGTGCCTCCTCCAGATCGCAAGGGGGTGATCGCCCTGGTTGTATAGGGGGCCACGGGTAGAGGGCTTGGAAGCCCAACCCTGTAGGGGCCCGTGGCCACGCCAGGGGGCGCCTGGGGCCTGAGGAACCCTGGAGCCAGCACTTCTGCCACACCAGGAAGTGCTGGGGAAGACTTATTGTGGTGCCCGGAGAGCTGCGGGAGGACAGCCGGCACTTCCGCACAGCTGGGGCCAAGGAAGGAATGCCAGAAACACCTGGTGCTCATCCGGGAGCACTATAAGGGGCCGCCTCCCTTCAGTCTAGAGCGGAAGTCGGGTGGAAGAGGACGGAGCTAGCGGGAGGACTGGAGGCGGCCAGAAAAGAGAGAGAGGCATTGTAAGGCCTGAGGAGAGACAGAGGCATTGTAAGGCCTGGAGTTGGAGAATCGGTGCAAGAGGCACCGGGGACTTGAGCGCGGGACTGTTTGTAAATACTATAAATAAACAAATGTGTGGTGCAAACAACGATGTCTGTCTGCCTGTGTCCAGGTTCAAGTTCACATATATATATATATATATATATATATATATAATTTGTATGTTCCCACCTTTTAGGCAAAGTCTTATCAATCAGTTCATTTTTTCAAACAACAGCACATATTTTCACAGATTGTTTTTAACCAATTATACTGTATCTCCAAACTCACATAAACCTTGTTTAATATGCTTCAGCCACAGTCTGTTCCACATACGGCAAAACATGCTCAAGGTCACTTAAACCGTCACTCAGATCTTATTATTATAATTTAGCACCTACTGTTTAAAGCATTTACAGACTCTTTTTCCTGACATGCTTATGTTTATTTCGGCTTCTGCACAGAGAACGTATATGTTTGCACCATTATTTCCTGTTGCTGGTCAACAGTGCTAATAACTACACCATCATAGCACACTTCCTCAAGTTACCTAAAGACTCATGTATTGCATTTAAAACAATATATATTTATATATGCACCTTCTCATTTAGAACCGATTTAATAAGTTAGCTCACACACACACAACACTATCCTTCTCTGCTCAATACACATTCTGCCTTTTCAAAAGCATCACAGTATACTCGCCATCACACACACATTCTAGCAGCATTTATTCTTAAAATAAATTGTCTCCTTTGTATTTTGTAATTTTCAAAAGAACATTTTTCCTGAAGACTTAATCAGGATCCAAAGGAAAATGTTTAGCACGTTTATAAACATTTTTATAAGCAGAAGTGTAAAAATTTTAATCTTACCAAATATTATACATTATACAATTTAACTCAGAGCACTGGAAATTTATACAAGATATGTCTACATTTATGTGCACACTATATTTTCAGTAATTGCCTGAACATTCAGTTTAATACAAATATATTCAAAGCAAAGAAATCCCATTCTCATGTCATTTCTTAGACACAGAACAACATTTTCAGAAACGTGAAACATTCTTTTAACATGTGCAATCACAACATTTTTCCTCCAATATATCATCTTATACTTCTACAAAAGCAGCATTTTACACCTTTCATTCCTTTCATTCCTTTCATGTCCTTCATGCCTTTTATGCTCCCTTATTTCACTAATCACTTTTGACTTATGATTCTTAATGTTTGCATTTCCTCACACATTGCTACATCAAATGAACCTTCAGTTGGCCGATGTATGTTAAAGTTTTTGGTTCTCTTATACCATTTTTTAGAAACTGTTTGAACTCTTTTCTAACACAGAGAAACATATTTCTGAATATCTCCACAGGGATTTATTTGTCTGTCATTGCTAAACAATTTTTATTAGGCTTAGTTCTATTTAAAAAAATTATATCAACTAGCCCTTCGCCACACTGCGCAGAGATGGTGGGGCCTGACACAGTGAGAGAACGATCAGCTGACAGCGAGTGCTGCTCAGAATGAGCAAAGACCCACTCTGCATGGCTGACTGAAAACGTTCCCCTGTTTGCAATAAATTTTTACATCCAGCTTTTCTGCTTGTGCTTTTTTTTACTCCTCTAACCTTTTTTTTGTCTGCAGAACTCTCCTCCCTGTTTATTCCCTTTATGCTCAATCTACGCCTGAAACCTCTTGAGCCTAGCTTTGTTGTTGCCTCCCAGCCATTTTATATTTTAATATATACAAAATTAGACTCCTCTTTTATCAGCACCAAAGCAGCCTTCTGCCTAGGCCATTCTGGTACCTCCTATGGATAACTTCACCAAAGGGAGAATAGTTTTTGTAATAAAGCATTCAACCTCAGGCCGGTATTTGCTATCCTGAGATAACAAATAATATTAATAACAATAATTCATTTTATTTAAAAGCGCCTTTCAAGGCACTCAAAGACATCTTACAAAAAGTCAAAAGAAAATTGACCAAATCCAGGAATTAATAAAA
>NW_024380827.1:0-6279 GCF_016835505.1 Polypterus senegalus | reverse complement strand
TTTTCCAAAACTGTTCAAAACAGTTCATTTCTGTAAAAACATGTCACAGATGTGTTTCAAGTGGTTCACAACATAGAGTTAAGACTCATTGAGTTTCACTCAACTTCAGTTTTGTCCATTGCAAGTTAATGGGGATTTCAAAAGTGAGTTTAAGATGTGAAGTGCACTTTGAAAAACAGTTGGAAACCATCCAAACAGTTCTTAACCATAAGGGTACTGGGGATTTCATCATTTAGAACTGTTTTACGATAGTATTTTGACTTTACACAGCGTTAGAGTTGAAGGTATCCTTATTTCACCATAACGCGTTTCAGGGCCTGAAATTCACTTTGTGTAAACATTTGTGACGCCTTGTTTTCCACCTGAAAACTGTTCAAAACAGTTCATTTCTGTAAAAACTATGTCGCAGATGTGTTTCAAGTGGTTTCACAACATAGAAGTTAAGACTCATTGAGTTTCACTCAACTTCAGTTTTTGTCCATTGCAAGTTAAAGGGGATTTCAAAAGGTGAGTTTAAGATGTGAAGTGCACTTTGAAAAACAGTTGGGAAACCATCCAAACAGTTCTTAACCATAACGGTAGTGGGGATTTCATCATTTAGAACTGCTTTTACCAGAGTACTTTGACTTTACACAGCGTTAGAGTTGAAGGTAACCTTATTTTACCATAATGTGTTTCAGGGCCTGAAAATAACTTTGTTTACAATGTGTGACGCCTTGTTTTCCACCAGGAAACTGTTCAAAACAGTTCATTTCTGTAAAAAACTATGTAGCTGATGTTTTCAAGTGGTTTCACAACATAGAAGTTAAGACTCATTGAGTTTCACTCAACTTTGATTTGGCCCAATGTCAAGATTTCAAAATTGAGATTGAGATGTTGAAGTGCACTTTGAAAAACAGTTGTGAAACCATCCAAACAGTTCTTAACCATAAGGGTACTGGGGTTTCATCATTTAGAACTGCCTTTACCAGAGTATTTTGACATTCCACAGAGTTAGAGTTGAAGGTAACCTGAATTCATCATAACAACTTTCAAGACCTGAAAACAACTTTTGTGTACACATGTGTGATACCTTTGTTTTCCAACAGGAAACTGTTCAAAACAGTTCATTTCTGTAAAAAACTATGTCGCAGATGTATTTCAAGTGGTTTCACAACATAGAAGTTAAGACTCATTGAGTTTCACTCACCTTCAGTTTTTGTCCATTGCAAGTTAATGGGGATTTCAAAAGTGAGTTTAAGATGTGAAGTGCACTATGAAAAATAGTTGGGAAACCATCCAAACAGTTCTTAACCAAAATGGGTACTGGGAATTTTATCATTTAGAACTGTTTTACCATAGTTTTGACTTTACACAGCGTTAGAGTTGAAGGTAGCCTTATTTCACCATAACGCTTTCAGGGCCTGAAATTCACTTTGTGTACACATGTGACGCCTTGTTTTCCACCAGGAAACTGTTCAAAACAGTTCATTTCTGTAAAAAACTATGTCGCAGATGTGTTTCAAGTGTTTCAACTTTCACAACATAGAAGTTAAGACTCATTAAATTTAACTCAACTTCAGTTTTAGCCCAATGCAAATAAAGAGGATTTTCAAAAGCTGAGTTTGAGATGTTGAATTGCATTTTGAAAAACAGTTGGGAAACCATCCAAACAGTTCTTAACCATAAGGGGTACTGGGATTTCATCATCTAGAACTGCCTTTACCAGAGTATTTTGACTTTCCACAAGAGTTAGGAGTTGAAGGTAACCTTAATTCACCATAACGCTTTTCAATGGCTGAAAATCACTTTGTGTACACATGTGTGACGCCTTGTTTTCCACCAGGAAACTGTTCAAAACAGTTCATTTCTGTAAAAACTATGTCGCAGATGTGTTTTAAGTGGTTTCATAACATAGAAGTTAAGACTCATTAAATTTAACTCAACTTCAGTTTTTGCCCAATGCAAGTCAATGGGGATTTCAAAAAGTGAGTATGAGATGTTGAAGTGCACTTTGAAAAACAGTTGGGAAACCATCCAAACAGTTCTTAACCATAAGGGTATTGGGGTTTCATCATTTAGGAACTGTTTTTACCAGAGTATTTTGACTTTCCACAGCGTTAGAGTTGAAGTTAACCTGATTCACCATCATAACACTTTTCAAGACCTGACAATTCACTTTGTGTACATATCTGTGACGCTTGTTTTCCACCAGGAAACTTATTCAAACAGTTCATTTCTGTAAAAAACTAGTGTCGACTGATGTGTTTTAAGTGGTTTCACAACATAGAAGTTAAGACTCATTAAATTAATAACTCAACTTCAGTTCTTTGCCAATGCAACTCAATAGGAATTTCAAAAGGTGAGTTTGAGATGTTGAATTGCACTTTGAAAACAGTGGGGAAACCATCCAAACAGTTCTTAACCATAAGGGTACTGGGGATTTTCATCATTTAGAACTGCTTTTACCATAGAGTATTTTGACTTTACAGCGCTTAGAGTTGAAGGTAACCTTATTTCACCATAACGGCTTCAGGGCCTGAAAATAACTTTGTGTACATATATGTGACGCCTTGTTTTCCACCAGGAAACCGTTCAAAACAGTTCATTTCTGTAAAAACTATGTCGCAGATGTGTTTCAAGTGTTTCAACTTTCACAACATAGAAGTTAAGACTCATTGAGTTTCACTCAACTTCAGTTTTGTCCATTGCAAGTTAATGGGATTTCAAAAGGTGAGTTTAAGATGTTGAATTGCTACTTTGATAAACAGTTGGGAAACCATCCAAACAGTTCTTAACCATAAGGGTACTGGGGATTTTATAATTTAGAACTGTTTTACCATGAGTACTTTGACTTTACACAGCGCTAGAGTTGAAGGTAACCTATTTCACCATAACGCCGCTTCAGGGCCTGAAAATAACTTTGTTTACACATGTGTGACGCCTTGTTTTCCACCAGGAAACTGTTCAAAACAGTTCATTTCTGTTGTAAAAACTATGCTCGCAGTGTGTTTCAAGTGTCAACTTTCACAACATAGAAGTTAAGACTCATTAAATTTAACTCAACTTCAGTTTTTTGGCCCAATGCAACACAATAGGATTTTCAAAAAGCTGAGTTTGAGATGTTGAATTGCACTTTGAAAACATTGGGGAAACCATCCAAACAGTTCTAAATCTATAAGGGTACTGGGGATTTTATCAATTAGAACTGCCTTTACCAGAGTATTCTTGACCTCCACAGAGCTAGAGTTGAAGGTAACCTCATTTCATCATAACAATGTTTCAAGACCTGAAATTCACCTTTAGGTACACATCTGTGACGGCCTGTTTTCTCCACCAGAAACTGTTCAAAGCAGTTCATTTCTGTAAAAAACTATGTCACAGAAGCGTTTCAAGTGGTTTCACAAACATAGAAGTTAAGACTCATTGAGTTTCACAAAACTTCAGTTTTTGTCCATTGTTAATTACTTGGGGATTTCAAAAAGTGAGTTTAAGATGTGAAGTGCACTATGAAAAACAGTTAAAACCATCCAAACAGTCTGTAACCATAAGGGTACTGGGGATTTCTACCATTTAGAACTGTTTTTTACGATAGTATTTTTGACTTTACACAACGTTAGAGTTGAAGGTATCCTGATTTCACCATACCGCTTTTCAGGGCCTGAAATTCACTTTGTAAACATGTGTGACGGCTTGTTTTCCACCAGGAAACTGTTCAAAATAGTTCATTTCTTAAAAAACTATGTCGCAGATGTGTTTTAAGCGGTTTCACAACATAGAAGTTAAGACTCATTGAGTTTCACTCACCTCCAGTTTTGTCCATTGCAGTTCAATGGGATTTCAAAAGGTGAGAGTTTAAGATGTGAAGTGACCTGTACCAAAACAGTGGGGAAACCATCCAAACAGTTCTTAACCATATGGGTACTGGGATTTTATTATTTAGAACTGCTTTTACCAGAGTATTTTGACTTTTCACAAAGTTAGAGTTGAAGGTAACCTGACTTCATCATAACACTTTTCAAGACCTGAAAACAACTTTGTGTACACAACTGTGACGGCTTGTTTTCCACCAGGAAACTGTTCAAAACAGTTCATTTCTGTAAAAAACTATGTCACAGATGTGTTTCAAGTGGTTTCACAATATAGAAGTTAAGACTCATTGAGTTTCACTCAACTTCATTTTTTGTCCATTGCAAGTTAATGGGGATTTCAAAAAGTGAGTTTAAGATGTGAAGTGCACTTTGAAAAACAGTTGGGAAACCATCCAAACAGTTCTTAACCATAAGGGTACTGGGGATTTCATCATTTAGAACTGTTTTTACCATAGTATTTTGACTTTACACAGCGTTAGAGTTGAAGGTATCCTTATTTCACCATAACGCGTTTCAGGGCCTGAAATTCACTTTGTGTAAACATGTGTGACGCCTTGTTTTCCACCTGAAAACTGTTCAAAACAGTTCATTTCTGTAAAAAACTATGTCGCAGATGTGTTTCAAGTGGTTTCACAACATAGAAGTTAAGACTCATTGAGTTTCACTCACCTTCAGTTTTTGTCCATTGCAAGTTAAAGGGGATTTCAAAAGGTGAGTTTAAGATGTGAAGTGCACTTTGAAAAACAGTTGGGAAACCATCCAAACAGTTCTTAACCATAACGGTAGTGGGGATTTCATCATTTAGAACTGCTTTTACCAGAGTACTTTGACTTTACACAGCGTTAGAGTTGAAGGTAACCTTATTTTACCATAATGTGTTTCAGGGCCTGAAAATAACTTTGTTTACACATGTGTGACGCCTTGTTTTCCACCAGGAAACTGTTCAAAACAGTTCATTTCTGTAAAAACTATGTAGCTGATGTTTTTCAAGTGGTTTCACAACATAGAAGTTAAGACTCATTGAGTTTCACTCAACTTTAGATTTGGCCCAATGCAAGTCAAAAGGGATTTCAAAAATTGAGATTGAGATGTTGAAGTGCACTTTGAAAAACAGTTGTGAAACCATCCAAACAGTTCTTAACCATAAGGGTACTGGGGGTTTCATCATTTTGAACTGCCTTTACCAGAGTATTTTGACATTCCACAGAGTTAGAGTTGAAGGTAACCTGAATTCATCATAACACTTTTCAATACCTGAAAACAACTTTGTGTACACATGTGTGATACCTTGTTTTCCAACAGGAAACTGTTCAAAACAGTTCATTTCTGTAAAAAACTATGTCACAGAAGTGTTTCAAGTGGTTTCACAACATAGAAGTTAAGACTCATTGAGTTTCACTCAACTTTAGATTTGGCCCAATGCAAGTCAAAGGGGATTTCAAAAAGTGAGTTTGAGATGTTGAAGTGCACACTAAAAAACAGTTGTGAAACCATCCAAACAATTCTTAACCATAAGGGTACTGGGGGCTTCATCATTTATATCTGCCTTTACCAGAGTATTTTGACTTTCCACAGAGTTAGAGTTGAAGGTAACCTGAATTCATCATAACACTTTTCAAGACCTGAAAACAACTTTGTGTACACATGTGTGACGGCTTGTTTTCCAACAGGAAACTGTTCAAAACAGTTAATTTCTGTAAAATCTATGTCGCAGATGTATTTCAAGTGGTTTCACAACATAGAAGTTAAGACTCATTGAGTTTCACTCAACTTCAGTTTTTGTCCATTGCAAGTTAATGGGGATTTCAAAAGTGAGTTTAAGATGTGAAGTGCACTATGAAAACAGTTGGGAAACCATCCAAATAGTTCTTAACCATAAGGGTACTGGGGATTTTATCATTTAGAACTGTTTTTACCATAGTATTTTGACTTTACACAGCGTTAGAGTTGAAGGTAACCTTATTTCACCATAACGCGTTTCAGGGCCTGAAATTCACTTTGTGTACACATGTGTGACGCCTTGTTTTCCACCAGGAAACTGTTCAAAACAGTTCATTTCTGTAAAAAACTATGTCGCAGATGTGTTTCAAGTGTTTCAACTTTCACAACATAGAAGTTAAGACTCATTAAATTTAACTCAACTTCAGTTTTTGCCCAATGCAACTCAATAGGATTTTCAAAAGCTGAGTTTGAGATGTTGAATTGCACTTTGAAAAACAGTTGGGAAACCATCCAAACAGTTCTTAACCATAAGGGTACTGGGGGTTTCATCAATTAGAACTGCCTTTACCAGAGTATTTTGACTTTCCACAAAGTTAGAGTTGAAGGTAACCTGACTTCATCATAACACTTTTCAAGACCTGAAAACAACTTTGTGTACACAACTGTGACGGCTTGTTTTCCACCAGGAAACTGTTCAAAACAGTTC
>NW_024380826.1:0-1839 GCF_016835505.1 Polypterus senegalus | reverse complement strand
TGGAGTCCAACTATTTTCCATGAGGGGCCTGGGCCTCCTAAAATCCACCACCAACTTCTTGGTTTTGCTGGTGTTCAGGTGTAGGTGGTTTGAGTCACACCATTTAACAAAGTCTTTGATTAGCTTCCTATACTCCTCCTCCTGCCCACTCCTGATGCAACCCACGATAGCAGTGTCATCAGCAAACTTTTGCACGTGGCAGGACTTTGAGTTTTATTTAAAGTCCAATTATTAAAAACATAGGGATTTTATTTTATTCAATTTACAGTGTTTTTGTATTGTACTTGTCAAAGAAGGCCCACAGCACTGGAGAAAATTTGACAGTTAAAATACCATTATAGTCTTTACAAATTACAACATGTACACACATAAAAATAAAGATTAGTTTAAATACACATTAAACAAAGAAACTTCAACAGTACACCTCCTTTGACAAAAGAAGAGAGGAAACAAAAATTATAATTATGTGCAACCAGGGAGAAAATACACCTCTGGGGGGTCGGTAACCATTTAGACCGGAACAAGACACCTCCATATGTCTGAAATTGAATGTACTGGCCGTCCACCTCCTGCTGGTCCTTCTACCGTACACGTCTGTGCTGGGCAGGCTAATCAGTCCTTTAACTCCTTAATTCCAAGGCTCCCGATACCTCAGGTGACTTTATCATGGCCTGCTAAACAGCTTGGCAGTGGAGAAGTGGACCAGCAGAATACAGAAACGAGAAGAGAAACAGAATAGAGAAGGTATGTAAGAGTTCATAATTATTATACTACTTAAACTTTTATCCAAAAACCTACAAAACTGAGATACAATAAGCACAACTAATAATCAACCCTAATTAAGTACAGTGGGGGAAATAAGTTTTTTATCCAATGAAGAATTTATACGTTTGCATAATTACAAAGAAATGAACAGTCTGTAATTTTTATGGTAGTTTCATTTTAATTGAGAAACACAGAATATTAACCAAAATACAGAAAAATACGTTATATCAATGTTATAAATCGATAATTATTTGAACCCCACAACCCAACCAGAATTCTGGCACCCACAAATTGGCTGTGTGCCCATGTGTGCCCATGTGGCACACAGTTTACAATCAATCAATCAATCAATCAATCAATCAATCAATCAATCAATTACAGATACTCCTGATCTCAATTCATTATGTGTATAAAGCACACCTGTCCACAGAATCACTTTCTTCCATTCCATCCTCTCCACCACCACGAGCAAGACCAAAGAGCTGTCAAAGGATGCCAGGTAGAAGATTGTAGACCTGCACAAGACTTTGATGGGCTACAATACCATCAGCAAGAAGCTTGGTGAGAAGGTGACTTAAAATTTACTTGTGATGATTACTTTCAGGTATTTGAACTGATCTGAGTTGATAAAAGGAAGTTGTCCAATCTAATGCTGTGTGCTAGGGAGTTCACTGGAAAAAGCACACTTTTATTCAAATTAATTTTTAGTAAAGATATCTTTTGAAATTCTGCTAGTACAATTAAGACTGCATGCATAGAAAACTGAAGTTCTGATATATATAGTATCATATATTCTGCATATACTGATATTTTTAGTTCAAGTCCTTCTCTGAAAATCCTCTTTATTATCTCGGATGCATTTTGAAAGTGAACAGCCAGTGGCTCAATGGCTATTGCAAATAGTAGTGGTGACAATGGGCATCCTTGTCTAGTACCACATTCTAGTTTGAAGTATTCTGAAATAATGTTAATACAAACTGAAGCTTCTGGTCAGGCATACAGTAGTTTGATCCATGCACAAATATTCAACCAAACTGAATGCTTTTTCTGCATCCAAAGATAATAAGATCTTCA
>NW_024380825.1:0-16808 GCF_016835505.1 Polypterus senegalus | reverse complement strand
TTTCATCATTTAGAACTGCTTTTACCAGAGTATTTTGACTTTACACAGCGTTAGAGTTGAAGGTAACCTTATTTCACCATAACGCGTTTCAGGGCCTGAAAATAACTTTGTGTACACATGTGTGACGCCTTGTTTTCCACCAGGAAACTGTTCAAAACAGTTCATTTCTGTAAAAAACTATGTCGCTGATGTTTTTCAAGTGGTTTCACAACATAGAAGTTAAGACTCATTGAGTTTCACTCAACTTCAGTTTTGCCCAATGCAAGTCAATGGGATTTCAAAAGGTGAGTTTGAGATGTTGAAGTGCACTTTGAAAAACAGTTGGGAAACCATCCAAACAGTTCTTAACCATAAGGGTACTGGGGATTTCATCATTTAGAACTGCTTTTACCAGAGTATTTTGACTTTCCACAGAGTTAGAGTTGAAGGTAACCTTATTTCACCATAACACTTTTCAAGGCCTGAAAACAACTTTGTGTACACATGTGTGACGCTTGTTTTCCACCAGGAAACTGTTCAAAACAGTTCATTTCTGTAAAAACTATGTCGCAGATGTGTTTCAAGTGGTTTCACAACATAGAAGTTAAGACTCATTGAGTTTCACTCAACTTCAGTTTTGCCCAATGCAAGTCAATGGGGATTTCAAAAGTGAGTTTGAGATGTTGAAGTGCACTTTGAAAAACAGTTGGGAAACCATCCAAACAGTTCTTAACCATAAGGGTACTGGGGATTTCATCATTTAGAACTGCTTTTACCAGAGTATTTTGACTTTACACAGCGTTAGAGTTGAAGGTAACCTTATTTCACCATAACGCCTTTCAGGGCCTGAAAATAACTTTGTGTACACATGTGTGACGCCTTGTTTTCCACCAGGAAACTGTTCAAAACAGTTCATTTCTGTAAAAACTATGTCGCAGATGTGTTTCAAGTGGTTTCACAACATAGAAGTTAAGACTCATTGAGTTTCACTCAACTTCAGTTTTGCCCAATGCAAGTCAATGGGGATTTCAAAAGTGAGTTTGAGATGTTGAAGTGCACTTTGAAAAACAGTTGGGAAACCATCCAAACAGTTCTTAACCATAAGGGTACTGGGGATTTCATCATTTAGAACTGCTTTTACCAGAGTATTTTGACTTTACACAGCGTTAGAGTTGAAGGTAACCTTATTTCACCATAACGCGTTTCAGGGCCTGAAAATAACTTTGTATACACATGTGTGACGCCTTGTTTTCAACCAGGAAACTGTTCAAAACAGTTCATTTCTGTAAAAACTATGTCGCAGATGTGTTTCAAGTGGTTTCACAACATAGAAGTTAAGACTCATTAAATTTAACTCAACTTCAGTTTTTGCCCAATGCAACTCAATAGGATTTCAAAAGTGAGTTTGAGATGTTGAATTGCACTTTGAAAAACAGTTGGGAAACCATCGAAACAGTTCTTAACCATAAGGGTACTGGGGATTTCATCATTTAGAACTGCTTTTACCAGAGTATTTTGACTTTACACAGAGTTAGAGTTGAAGGTAACCTTATTTCACCATAACGCGTTTCAAGGGCTGAAAATCACTTTGTGTACACATGTGTGACGCCTTGTTTTCCACCAGGAAACTGTTCAAAACAGTTCATTTCTGTAAAAAACTATGTCGCTGTTGTGTTTTAAGTGGTTTCACAACATAGAAGTTAAGACTCATTAAATTTAACTCAACTTCAGTTTTTGCCCAATGCAACTCAATTGGAATGTCAAAAGGTGAGTTTGAGATGTTGAATTGCACTTTGAAAAACAGTGGGGAAACCATCCAAACAGTTCTTAACCATAAGGGTACTGAGGATTTCATCATTTAGAACTGCTTTTACCAGAGTATTTTGACTTTACACAGCGTTAGAGTTGAAGGTAACCTTATTTCACCATAACGCGTTTCAGGGCCTGAAAATAACTTTGTGTACACATGTGTGACGCCTTGTTTTCCACCAGGAAACTGTTCAAAACAGTTCATTTCTGTAAAAACTATGTCGCTGATGTTTTTCAAGTGGTTTCACAACATAGAAGTTAAGACTCATTGAGTTTCACTCAACTTCAGTTTTTGTCCATTGCAAGTTAATGGGGATTTCAAAAAGTGAGTTTGAGATGTTGAAGTGCACTATGAAAAACAGTTTGGAAACCATCCAAACAGTTCTTAACCATAAGGGTACTGAGGATTTCATCATTTAGAACTGCTTTTACCAGAGTATTTTGACTTTACACAGCGTTAGAGTTGAAGGTAACCTTATTTCACAATAACGTTTCAGGGCCTGAAAATAACTTTGTGTACACATGTGTGACGCCTTGTTTTCCACCAGGAAACTGTTCAAAACAGTTCATTTCTGTAAAAAACTATGTCGCTGATGTTTTTCAAGTGGTTTCACAAAATAGAAGTTAAGACTCATTGAGTTTCACTCAACTTTAGATTTAGCGCAATGCAAGTCAACGGGAATTTCAAAAAGTGAGTTTGAGATGTTGAAGTGCACTTTGAAAAACAGTTGTGAAACCATCCAAACAGTTCTTAACCATAAGGGTACTGGGGGTTTTATCATTTAGAACTGCCTTTACCAGAGTATTTTGACTTTCAACAGAGTTAGAGTTGAAGGTAACCTGAATTCATCATAACACTTTTCAAGACCTGAAAACAACTTTGTGTACACATGTGTGATACCTTGTTTTCCAACAGGAAACTTTTCAAAACAGTTCATTTCTTAAAAAACTATGTCGCAGATGTATTTCAAGTGGTTTCACAACATAGAAGTTAAGACTCATTGAGTTTCACTCACCTTCAGTTTTTGTCCATTGCAAGTTAATGGGGATTTCAAAAGGTGAGTTTAAGATGTGAAGTGCACTTTGAAAAACAGTTGGGAAACCATCCAAACAGTTCTTAACCATAAGGGTAGTGGGGATTTCATCATTTAGAACTGCTTTTACCAGAGTATTTTGACTTTACACAGCGTTAGAGTTGAAGGTAACCTTATTTCACCATAACGCGTTTCAGGGCCTGAAAATAACTTTGTTTACACATGTGTGACGCCTTGTTTTCCACCAGGAAACTGTTCAAAACAGTTCATTTCTGTAAAAAACTATGTCGCAGATGTTTTTCAAGTGGTTTCACAACATAGAAGTTAAGACTCATTGAGTTTCACTCAACTTCAGTTTTGCCCAATGCAAGTCAAGGGGATTTCAAAAGTGAGTTTGAGATGTTGAAGTGCACTTTGAAAAACAGTTGGGAAACCATCCAAACAGTTCTTAACCATAAGGGTACTGGGATTTCATCATTTAGAACTGCTTTTACCAGAGTATTTTGACTTTACACAGCGTTAGAGTTGAAGGTAACCTTATTTCACCATAACGCGTTTCAGGGCCTGAAAATAACTTTGTGTACACATGTGTGACGCCTTGTTTTCCACCAGGAAACTGTTCAAAACAGTTCATTTCTGTAAAAAACTATGTCGCTGTTGTGTTTTAAGTGGTTTCACAACATAGAAGTTAAGACTCATTAAATTTAACTCAACTTCAGTTTTTGCCCAATGCAACTCTATTGGAATGTCAAAAGGTGAGTTTGAGATGTTGAATTGCACTTTGAAAAAAAGTGGGGAAACCATCCAAACAGTTCTTAACCATAAGGTACTGAGGATTTCATCATTTAGAACTGCTTTTACCAGAGTATTTTGACTTTACACAGCGTTAGAGTTGAAGGTAACCTTATTTCACAATAACGCGTTTCAGGGCCTGAAAATAACTTTGTGTACACATGTGTGACGCCTTGTTTTCCACCAGGAAACTGTTCAAAACAGTTCATTTCTGTAAAAAAACTATGTCGCTGATGTTTTTCAAGTGGTTTCACAAAATAGAAGTTAAGACTCATTGAGTTTCACTCAACTTTAGATTTAGCCCAATGCAAGTCAACGGGAATTTCAAAAAGTGAGTTTGAGATGTTGAATTGCACTTTGAAAAACAGTTGTGAAACCATCCAAACAGTTCTTAACCATAAGGGTACTGGGGGTTTCATCATTTAGAACTGCCTTTACCAGAGTATTTTGACTTTCAACAGAGTTAGAGTTGAAGGTAACCTGAATTCATCATAACACTTTTCAAGACCTGAAAACAACTTTGTGTACACATCTGTGACGGCTTGTTTTCCACCAGGAAACTGTTCAAAACAGTTCATTTCTGTAAAAAACTAGTGTCACAGATGTGTTTCAAGTGGTTTCACAAAATAGAAGTTAAGACTCATTGAGTTTCACTCAACTTCAGTTTTTGTCCATTGCAAGTTAATGGGAATTTCAAAAAGTGAGTTTAAGATGTGAAGTGCACTTTGAAAAACAGTTGGGAAACCATCCAAACAGTTCTTAACCATAAGGGTACTGGGGATTTAATCATTTAGAACTGTTTTTACGATAGTATTTTGACTTTAAACAGCGTTAGAGTTGAAGGTAACCTTATTTCACCATAACGCGTTTCAGGGCCTGAAATTCACTTTGTGTACACATGTGTGATGCCTTGTTTTCCACCAGGAAACTGTTAAAAATAGTTCATTTCTGTAAAAAACTATGTCGCAGATGTGTTTCAAGTGGTTTCACAACATAGAAGTTAAGACTCATTAAATTTAACTCAACTTCAGTTTTTGCACAATGCAACTCAATAGGAATTTCAAAAGGTGAGTTTGAGATGTTGAATTGCACTTTGAAAAACAGTTGGGAAACCATCGATACAGTTCTTAACCATAAGGGTACTGGGGATTTCATCATTTAGAACTGCTTTTACCAGAGTATTTTGACTTTCCACAGCGTTAGAGTTGAAGTAACCTTATTTCACCATAACGCGTTTCAGGGCCTGAAATTCACTTTTTGTACACATGTGTGACGCCTTGTTTTCCACCAGGAAAATGTTCAAAACAGTTCATTTCTGTAAAAAACTATGTCGCAGAAGTGTTTCAAGTGGTTTCACAACATAGAAGTTGAGACTCGTTAAATTTAACTCAACTTCAGTTTTTGCCCAATGCAACTCAATAGGAATTTCAAACGTGAGTTTGAGATGTTGAATTGCACTTTGAAAAACAGTGGGGAAACCATCCAAACAGTTCTTAACCATAAGGGTACTGGGAATTTCATCATTTAGAACTGCTTTTACCAGAGTATTTTGACTTTACACAGCGTTAGAGTTGAAGGTAACCTTATTTCACCATAACGCGTTTCAGGGCCTGAAAAAAACTTTGTGTACACATGTGTGACGCCTTGTTTTCCACCAGGAAACTGTTCAAAACAGTTCATTTCTGTAAAAAACTATGTCGCAGATGTGTTTCAAGTGGTTTCACAACATAGAAGTTAAGACTCATTGAGTTTCACTCAACTTCAGTTTTTGTCCATTGCAAGTTAATGGGGATTTCAAAAAGTGAGTTTAAGATGTGAAGTGCACTGTGAAAAACAGTTGGGAAACCATCCAAACAGTTCTTAACCATAAGGGTACTGGGGATTTAATCATTTAGAACTGTTTTTACCATAGTATTTTGACTTTACACAGCATTAGAGTTGAAGGTAACCTTATTTCACCATAACGCGTTTCAGGGCCTGAAATTCACTTTGTGTACACATTTGTGACGCCTTGTTTTCCACCAGGAAACTGTTCAAAACAGTTCATTTCTGTAAAAAACTATGTCGCAGATGTGTTTCAAGTGGTTTCACAACATAGAAGTTAAGACTCATTAAATTTAACTCAACTTCAGTTTTGCCCAATGCAACTCAATAGGAATTTCAAAAGTGAGTTTGAGATGTTGAATTGCACTTTGAAAACAGTTGGGAAACCATCGAAACAGTTCTTAACCATAAGGGTACTGGGGATTTAATCATTTAGAACTGTTTTTACCAGAGTATTTTGACTTTACACAGCGTTAGAGTTGAAGGTAACCTTATTTCACCATAACGCGTTTCAGGGCCTGAAAATAACTTTGTGTACACATGTGTGACGCCTTGTTTTCCACCAGGAAACTGTTCAAAACAGTTCATTTCTGTAAAAAACTATGTCGCAGATGTGTTTCAAGTGGTTTCACAACATAGAAGTTAAGACTCATTGAGTTTCACTCAACTTTAGTTTTGAGTATTTTGACCCAATGCAACCATCAATAACTTTGGATTTTTTCAAAAGTGAGTTTGAGATGTTGAATTGCACTTTGAAAAACAGTTGGGAAACCATCCAAACAGTTCTTAACCATAAGGGTACTGGGGTTTCATCATTTAGAACTGCCTTTACCAGAGTATTTTGACTTTCCACAGAGTTAGAGTTGAAGGTAACCTGACTTCATCATAACACTTTTCAAGACCTGAAAACAACTTTGTGTACACATGTGTGACGCCTTGTTTTCCACCAGGAAACTGTTCAAAACAGTTCATTTCTGTAAAAAACTATGTCACAGATGTGTTTCAAGTGGTTTCACAACATAGAAGTTAAGACTCATTGAGTTTCACTCAACTTTAGATTTGGCCCAATGCAAGTCAAGGGATTTCAAAAGTGAGTTTGAGATGTTGAAGTGCACTTTGAAAAACAGTTGGGAAACCATCCAAACAGTTCTTAACCATAAGGGTACTGGGGTTTCATCATTTAGAACTGCCTTTACCAGAGTATTTTGACTTTCCACAGAGTTAGAGTTGAAGGTAACCTGAATTCATCATAACACTTTTCAAGACCTGAAAACAACTTTGTGTACACATGTGTGACGGCTTGTTTTCCAACAGGAAACTGTTCAAAACAGTTCATTTCTGTAAAAACTATGTCGCAGATGTATTTCAAGTGGTTTCACAACATAGAAGTTAAGACTCATTGAGTTTCACTCAACTTCAGTTTTTGTCCATTGCAAGTTAATGGGGATTTCAAAAGTGAGTTTAAGATGTGAAGTGCACTTTGAAAAACAGTTGGGAAACCATCCAAACAGTTCTTAACCATAAGGGTACTGGGGATTTCATCATTTAGAACTGTTTTTACGAGAGTATTTTGACTTTACACAGCGTTAGAGTTGAAGGTAACCTTATTTCACCATAACGCGTTTCAGGGCCTGAAAATAACTTTGTGTACACATGTGTGACGCCTTGTTTTCCACCAGGAAACTGTTCAAAACAGTTCATTTCTGTAAAAAACTATGTCGCAGATGTGTTTCAAGTGGTTTCACAACATAGAAGTTAAGACTCATTAAATTTAACTCAACTTCAGTTTTGCCCAATGCAACTCAATAGGATTTTCAAAAGCTGAGTTTGAGATGTTGAATTGCACTTTGAAAAACAGTTGGGAAACCATCCAAACAGTTCTTAACCATAAGGGTACTGGGGATTTCATCATTTAGAACTGCCTTTACCAGAGTATTTTGACTTTCCACAGCGTTAGAGTTGAAGGTAACCTTATTTCACCATAACACTTTTCAAAACCTGAAAACAACTTTGTGTACACATGTGTGACGCCTTGTTTTCCACCAGGAAACTGTTCAAAACAGTTCATTTCTGTAAAAAACTATGTCGCAGATGTGTTTCAAGTGGTTTCACAACATAGCAGTTAAGACTCATTGAGTTTCACTCAACTTCAGTTTTGGCCCAATGCAAGTCAATAGGAATTTCAAAAGTGAGTTTGAGATGTTGAAGTGCACTTTGAAAAACAGTTGGGAAACCATCCAAACAGTTCTTAACCATAAGGGTACTGGGGATTTCATCATTTAGAACTGCCTTTACCAGAGTATTTTGACTTTACACAGCGTTAGAGTTGAAGGTAACCTTATTTCACCATAACGCGTTTCAGGGCCTGAAAATAACTTTGTGTACACATGTGTGACGCCTTGTTTTCCACCAGGAAACTGTTCAAAACAGTTCATTTCTGTAAAAACTATGTCGCAGATGTTTTCAAGTGGTTTCACAACATAGAAGTTAAGACTCATTGAGTTTCACTCAACTTCAGTTTTGCCCAATGCAAGTCAATGGGATTTCAAAAGTGAGTTTGAGATGTTGAAGTGCACTTTGAAAAACAGTTGGGAAACCATCCAAACAGTTCTTAACCATAAGGGTACTGGGGATTTCATCATTTAGAACTGCTTTTACCAGAGTATTTTGACTTTACACAGCGTTAGAGTTGAAGGTAACCTTATTTCACCATAACGCTTTCAGGGCCTGAAAATAACTTTGTGTACACATGTGTGACGCCTTGTTTTCCACCAGGAAACTGTTCAAAACAGTTCATTTCTGTAAAAACTATGTCGCAGATGTGTTTCAAGTGGTTTCACAACATAGAAGTTAAGACTCATTGAGTTTCACTCAACTTCAGTTTTGCCCAATGCAACTCAATAGGATTTCAAAAGTGAGTTTGAGATGTTGAAGTGCACTTTGAAAAACAGTTGGGAAACCATCCAAACAGTTCTTAACCATAAGGGTACTGGGGATTTCATCATTTAGAACTGCTTTTACCAGAGTATTTTGACTTTACACAGAGTTAGAGTTGAAGGTAACCTTATTTCACCATAACACTTTTCAAGGCCTGAAAATAACTTTGTGTACACATGTGTGACGCCTTGTTTTCCACCAGGAAACTGTTCAAAACAGTTCATTTCTGTAAAAACTATGTCGCAGATGTGTTTCAAGTGGTTTCACAACATAGAAGTTAAGACTCATTGAGTTTCACTCAACTTCAGTTTTGCCCAATGCAAGTCAATAGGATTTCAAAAGTGAGTTTGAGATGTTGAAGTGCACTTTGAAAAACAGTTGGGAAACCATCCAAACAGTTCTTAACCATAAGGGTACTGGGGATTTCATCATTTAGAACTGCTTTTACCAGAGTATTTTGACTTTACACAGCGTTAGAGTTGAAGGTAACCTTATTTCACCATAACGCTTTCAGGGCCTGAAAATAACTTTGTGTACACATGTGTGACGCCTTGTTTTCCACCAGGAAACTGTTCAAAACAGTTCATTTCTGTAAAAACTATGTCGCAGATGTTTTTCAAGTGGTTTCACAACATAGAAGTTAAGACTCATTGAGTTTCACTCAACTTCAGTTTTGCCCAATGCAAGTTAATGGAGATTTCAAAAGTGAGTTTGAGATGTTGAAGTGCACTTTGAAAACAGTTGGGAAACCATCCAAACAGTTCTTAACCATAAGGGTACTGGGGATTTCATCATTTAGAACTGCTTTTACCAGAGTATTTTGACTTTACACAGCGTTAGAGTTGAAGGTAACCTTATTTCACCATAACGCTTTCAGGGCCTGAAAATCACTTTGTGTACACATGTGTGACGCCTTGTTTTCCACCAGGAAACTGTTCAAAACAGTTCATTTCTGTAAAAAACTATGTCGCAGATGTGTTTCAAGTGGTTTCACAACATAGAAGTTAAGACTCATTGAGTTTCACTCAACTTCAGTTTTGCCCAATGCAAGTTAATGGGATTTCAAAAGTGAGTTTGAGATGTTGAAGTGCACTTTGAAAAACAGTTGGGAAACCATCCAAACAGTTCTTAACCATAAGGGTACTGGGGATTTCATCATTTAGAACTGCTTTTACCAGAGTATTTTGACTTTACACAGCGTTAGAGTTGAAGGTAACCTTATTTCACCATAACGCTTTTCAGGGCCTGAAAATCACTTTGTGTACACATGTGTGACGCCTTGTTTTCCACCAGGAAACTGTTCAAAACAGTTCATTTCTGTAAAAAACTATGTCGCAGATGTGTTTCAAGTGGTTTCCCAACATAGAAGTTAAGACTCATTGAGTTTCACTCAACTTCAGTTTTGCCCAATGCAACTCAATAGGATTTCAAAAGTGAGTTTGAGATGTTGAAGTGCACTTTGAAAAACAGTTGGGAAACCATCCAAACAGTTCTTAACCATAAGGGTACTGGGGATTTCATCATTTAGAACTGCTTTTACCAGAGTATTTTGACTTTACACAGCGTTAGAGTTGAAGGTAACCTTATTTCACCATAACGCGTTTCAAGACCTGAAAACAACTTTGTGTACACATGTGTGACGCCTTGTTTTCCACCAGGAAACTGTTCAAAACAGTTCATTTCTGTAAAAACTATGTCGCAGATGTGTTTCAAGTGGTTTCACAACATAGAAGTTAAGACTCATTGAGTTTCACTCAACTTCAGTTTTGCCCAATGCAAGTTAATGGAATTTCAAAAGTGAGTTTGAGATGTTGAATTGCACTTTGAAAAACAGTGGGAAACCATCCAAACAGTTCTTAACCATAAGGGTACTGGGGATTTCATCATTTAGAACTGCTTTTACCAGAGTATTTTGACTTTACACAGCGTTAGAGTTGAAGGTAACCTTATTTCACCATAACGCGTTTCAGGGCCTGAAAATAACTTTGTGTACACATGTGTGACGCCTTGTTTTCCACCAGGAAACTGTTCAAAACAGTTCATTTCTGTAAAAACTATGTCGCAGATGTTTTCAAGTGGTTTCACAACATAGAAGTTAAGACTCATTGAGTTTCACTCAACTTCAGTTTTGCCCAATGCAAGTCAAGGGATTTCAAAAGTGAGTTTGAGATGTTGAATTGCACTTTGAAAAACAGTTGTGAAACCATCCAAACAGTTCTTAACCATAAGGGTACTGGGGTTTCATCATTTAGAACTGCTTTTACCAGAGTATTTTGACTTTCACAGAGTTAGAGTTGAAGGTAACCTGAATTCATCATAACACTTTTCAAGACCTGAAAACAACTTTGTGTACACATGTGTGACGCCTTGTTTTCCACCAGGAAACTGTTCAAAACAGTTCATTTCTGTAAAAACTATGTCACAGATGTGTTTCAAGTGGTTTCACAACATAGAAGTTAAGACTCATTGAGTTTCACTCAACTTCAGTTTTTGTCCAATGCAAGTTAATGGGGATTTCAAAAGTGAGTTTAAGATGTTGAAGTGCACTTTGAAAACAGTTGGGAAACCATCCAAACAGTTCTTAACCATAAGGGTACTGGGGATTTCATCATTTAGAACTGCTTTTACCAGAGTATTTTGACTTTACACAGCGTTAGAGTTGAAGGTAACCTTATTTCACCATAACGCTTTTCAGGGCCTGAAATTCACTTTGTGTACACATGTGTGACGCCTTGTTTTCCACCAGGAAACTGTTCAAAACAGTTCATTTCTGTAAAAACTATGTCGCAGATGTGTTTCAAGTGGTTTCACAACATAGAAGTTAAGACTCATTAAATTTAACTCAACTTCAGTTTTTGCCCAATGCAACTCAATAGGAATTTCAAAAGGTGAGTTTGAGATGTTGAATTGCACTTTGAAAAACAGTTGGGAAACCATCCAAACAGTTCTTAACCATAAGGGTACTGGGGATTTCATCATTTAGAACTGCTTTTACCAGAGTATTTTGACTTTACACAGCGTTAGAGTTGAAGGTAACCTTATTTCACCATAACGCGTTTCAGGGCCTGAAATTCACTTTTTGTACACATGTGTGACGCCTTGTTTTCCACCAGGAAACTGTTCAAAACAGTTCATTTCTGTAAAAAACTATGTCGCAGAAGTGTTTCAAGTGGTTTCACAACATAGAAGTTAAGACTCATTAAATTTAACTCAACTTCAGTTTTTGCCCAATGCAACTCAATAGGAATTTCAAAAGTGAGTTTGAGATGTTGAATTGCACTTTGAAAACAGTGGGAAACCATCCAAACAGTTCTTAACCTTAAGGGTACTGGGAATTTCATCATTTAGAACTGCTTTTACCAGAGTATTTTGACTTTACACAGCGTTAGAGTTGAAGGTAACCTTATTTCACCATAACGCGTTTCAGGGCCTGAAAAAAACTTTGTGTACACATGTGTGACGCCTTGTTTTCCACCAGGAAACTGTTCAAAACAGTTCATTTCTGTAAAAAACTATGTCGCAGAAGTGTTTCAAGTGGTTTCACAACATAGAAGTTAAGACTCATTGAGTTTCACTCAACTTTAGATTTGGCCCAATGCAAGTCAAGGGGATTTCAAAAAGTGAATTTGAGATGTTGAAGTGCACTTTGTAAAACAGTTGGGAAACCATCCAAACAGTTCTTAACCATAAGGGTACTGGGGATTTCATCATTTAGAACTGCTTTTACCAGAGTATTTTGACTTTACACAGCGTTAGAGTTGAAGGTAACCTTATTTCACCATAACGCGTTTCAGGGCCTGAAAATAACTTTGTATACACATGTGTGACGCCTTGTTTTCAACCAGGAAACTGTTCAAAACAGTTCATTTCTGTAAAAAACTATGTCGCAGAAGTGTTTCAAGTGGTTTCACAACATAGAAGTTAAGACTCATTAAAGTTAACTCAACTTCAGTTTTTGCCCAATGCAACTCAATAGGATTTTCAAAAGCTGAGTTTGAGATGTTGAATTGCACTTTGAAAAACAGTGGGTAACCATCAAAACAATTCTTAACCATAAGGGTACTGGGGATTTCATCATTTAGAACTGCTTTTACCAGAGTATTTTGACTTTACACAGCGTAAGAGTTGAAGGTAACCTTATTTCACCATAACGCGTATCAAGGGCTGAAAATTAGTTTGTGTACACATGTGTGACGCCTTCTTTTCCACCAGGAAACTGTTCAAAACAGTTCATTTCTGTAAAAAACTATGTCGCAGAAGTGTTTCAAGTATTTTCACAACATAGAAGTTAAGACTTGAATATATAAAGTCAGCGTCGGAATTTATAAAGTCATTCCTGATTATATAAAGTCAACATCGGAGTATATAGAACAATTAGAACAATTAGAACAATCTAGACGAGAACAGGCCATTCAGCCCAACAAAGCTCGCCAGTCCTATCCACTTGCTTCCTCCAAGAAAACATCAAGTCGAGTTTTGAAAGTCCCTAACATCTTACTGTCTACCACACTACTTGGTAACTTATTCCAAGTGTCTATCGTTCTTTGTGTAAAGAAAAACTTCCTAATGTTTGTGCGAAATTTACCCTTAACAAGTTTCCAACTGTGTCCCCGTGTTCTTGATGAGCTCATTTTAAAATACAAGTCTCGATCCACTGTACTAATTCCCTTCATAATTTTAAACACTTCAATCATGTCACCTCTTAATCTTCTTTTGCTTAAACTGTAAAGGCCCAGCTCTTTTAATCTTTCCTCATAATTCAACCCCTGTAGACCTGGAATCAGCCTAGTCGCTCTTCTCTGGACCTTTTCTAGTGCTGCTATGTCCTTTTTGTAGCCTGGAGACCAAAACTGCACACAGTACTCAAGATGAGGCCTCACCAGTGCATTATAAAGGTTGAGCATAACCTCCTTGGACTTGTACTCCACAGATCGTGCTATATAACCTAACATTCTGTTAGCCTTCTTAATGGCTTCTGAACACTGTTTGGAAGTTGATAGCTTGGAGTCCACTATGACTCCTAAATCCTTCTCATAAGGTGTACTCTCGATTTTTCGACCGCCCATTGTGTATTCAAACCTAATATTTTTACTTCCTATGTGTAATACTTTACATTTACTGACATTAAATTTCATCTGCCACAGATCTGCCCAAGCCTGTATGCTATCCAAGTCCTTCTGTAATGATATAACGGATTCCAAATTATCTGCTAATCCACCTAACTTGGTATCATCTGCAAACTTAACCAGCTTGTTACTTATATTCCTATCTAAATCATTTATATATATTAAAAATAGCAGCGGCCCTAGCACTGACCCCTGTGGAACACCACTCTTAACATCAGCCAGTTCTGATGAGGTTCCTCGCACCATCACCCTCTGCTTCCTGTGTCTGAGCCAATTCTGCACCCATCTAAAAACATCACCCTGAATTCCCACTTCTTTTAACTTGATGCCCAACCTCTCATGTGGCACCTTATCAAATGCTTTCTGAAAGTCCAGATAAATAATATCATAAGCTCCACTTTGATCGTATCCTTTTGTTGCCTCCTCATAGAATTCCAACATGTTAGTAAAACACGACCTCCCCCTTCTGAACCCATGCTGACTGTTCAGAATAACTCCTGTCCTTGTCATGTGTTGCTCAATCTTATCCTTAATAATTCCTTCCATTAATTTTCCTGTGATGCTTGTTAAGCTTACTGGCCTATAGTTGCTTGGATCTGCCCTGTCACCCTTTTTATATAATGGGATGATATTTGCCATTTTCCAGTCCTTTGGAATCTCTCCAGTGCACAGTGACTTCCTAAAAATACGTGTCAAGGGTTTATATATGTACTCACTAGCCTCCTTAAGAACACGAGGATAAATATTATCTGGGCCTGGTGATTTGTTTGATTTCATCTTATTTAATCTGAGCAGCACTTCTCCCTCTACAATTTCCAAATCCCTCAGTACCTCCTTAGTAGTTGTGTTTACCTCTGGCAGGTTATCCACTTGCTCACTTGTAAACACCTCAGAAAAATGTAAGTTTAGGGCATCTGCTATTTCATTGTCTGTATCTTTTAATTCCCCTTTACTATTCCTGATGAACTTGACCTCCTCCTTAACTGTTCTTTTACTACTAAAATACTGAAAGAATCTCTTGGGGTCTTCTTTCGCCTTATCTGCTATATTCCTCTCCAACTGTCTTTTAGCCTCTCTGATATCCTTCTTAATGGTTGCCCTCATGTTCTCATACGCTACGGTTCTCTTTGCAGTCATTAGTCTTATATGCCTTATACAGCAGTTTTTTTCTTTGCAACTTCTTTTTTAAATCTTTATTAATCCATCGTGGAGATTTTTTTAGTTTCCTATTACTTCCAAATTTAGGTATGTATCTGTCCTGCATTACATGTAAAACATTTTTAAACCTGTTCCACTGCTCCTCGACTGTCTCCACATTTAAAAGCTTATCCCAGTCTATCCTACTTAGACTTTGTCGCATCTGCTCAAAATTAGCCCTACTAAAGTTCAACTTAACAATTTTAGTCTTTGCATCTGTACTCTTACAAAATACTGAGAATTGTATTACATTATGGTCACTTGACCCTAGTGGTTCAATCACCTCTACACCCTCAATTCTATCCTGATTATTACAGAATACTAAATCCAGATAGGCTTCACCCCTTGTTGGTGCTTTAACATGCTGTGTTAAAAAACAGTCGTCGATTACTTCTAAAAACTCCTGCTCTTGTGCTCCTCCATCTGTAAGGTTATCCCAGTTAATATTTGGATAATTAAAGTCCCCCATGACTATAATATCCCCTGTAAACTTGCCTTTTGATATTACTAAAAAGATGTGTGTTGAAATTACTGTCTGAATTGGGTGGTCTATAACACACTCCTAAAATGAGACCTTTTTCCCTAATATTTTCCAGGCGAAGCCACATGTCCTCACTAAGATGGGGCTCATCATCCAACTGAAGATGACTTACATTTAATTCCTGTTTGGCATAAACAGCAACCCCACCTCCTTTTCTGTTCTGTCTATCCTTCCTAAAAAATGTGTATCCCTCTATGTTACACTCATCCCCATCTTTGTTATTTAGCCAGGTTTCCGTTATTGCTATAATATCATAATTGTGCTCTGCTACATACAACTCCAACTCACTTACCTTATTTTTGATACTTCTAGCATTAAGGCAAGCTATTTTTAATGTGTTAATCCTTCTATCTTTACGTGTTTGCTTAAAATTTACATTACTATGCATTTTTATTTCTACACCATTGTTTGTTCTTCCATGTATAGATCTAAATCTGGCCTGTCCTAAACTCCCTGCCCCCCCATTCCCTAGTTTAAACAATCCTCGACTAGCCTACACATACGCTTTCCCCAATACATTGGTGCCCCTCCGGTTCAGATGTAACCCGTCACGGCGGAACAGGTCCCATCTGTTCCAAAAGGAGTCCCAATGCCCCATAAACCTATACCCTTCTACCCTGCACCAAGATTTGAGCCGCGTTAAGCCTTCTAATCTCCTCAATCTTACCTTTCACTCAACTTCAGTTTTTGTCCATTGCAAGTTAATGGGGATTTCAAAAAGTGAGTTTAAGATGTGAAGTGCACTTTGAAAAACAGTTGGGAAACCATCCAAACAGTTCTTAACCATAAGGGTACTGGGGATTTCATCATTTAGAACTGTTTTTACGATAGTATTTTGACTTTACACAGCGTTAGAGTTGAACGTAACCTTATTTCACCATAACGCGTTTCAGGTCCTGAAATTCACTTTGTGTACACATGTGTGACGCCTTGTTTTCCACCAGGAAACTGTTCAAAACAGTTCATTTCTGTAAAAAACTATGTCGCAGATGTGTTTCAAGTGTTTCAACTTTCACAACATAGAAGTTAAGACTCATTAAATTTAACTTAACTTCAGTTTTTGCCCAATGCAACTCAATAGGATTTTCAAAAGCTGAGTTTGAGATGTTGAATTGCACTTTGAAAAACAGTTGGGAAACCATCCAAACAGTTCTTAACCATAAGGGTACTGGGGGTTTCATCATTTAGAACTGCCTTTACCAGAGTATTTTGACTTTCCACAGAGTTAGAGATGAAGGTAACCTGACTTCATCATAACACTTTTCAAAACCTAAAAACAACTTTATGTACACATCTGTGACGGCTTGTTTTCCACAAGGAAACTGTTCAAAACAGTTCATTTCTGTAAAAAACTATGTCACAGATGTGTTTCAAGTGGTTTCACAACATAGAAGTTAAGACTCATTAAATTTAACTCAACTTCAGTTTTTGCCCAATGCAACTCAATAGGATTTTCAAAAGCTGAGTTTGAGTTATTGAATTGCACTTTGAAAAACAGTAGGGAAACCATCAAAACAGTTCTTAACCATAAGGGTACTGGGGATTTCATCATTTAGAACTGCTTTTACC
>NW_024380824.1:0-2332 GCF_016835505.1 Polypterus senegalus | reverse complement strand
GACAAAAGGGGCGAGTTTAAAAAAGGGCCTTCAATTTTTAAAAGGGGCCGAATAAAGGCGGGGTAAATGGAAAAGATTAAAAACGGTTTAACCCAAAGGCCGGGGGCCCATCAAAGCTTTTCGTAGATAATTTAGTTCAAATAGCTCTGGAATATGTGAAGAACAACAAAGGTGCAGATCTATTCATAGTCGAAGGCTACTCATTCAGAAAGGAGAAAACTATCAACGGGAAACACATCTGGAAATGCACTGAATACAGGATTGGAAAATGTTTGTCTTGCTTAGAAGTTCATGCATTAATTCATTAAATGTTTTGATATTCTTGCTTTCGTCTTTTTATACGTTCAGTCATTGCCTTTGGGTAATAAATTTTGTGTAATAATTTTGTTGCGTTTCCCTTTATTCGATGCGCCCAATTGAGGTCGCCACTTTGAAGCTCGCCTTTTTGTGCACGCCCTTATTGAAGGATACCGTATCGGTTGAACATGAATTTGTGGACAAAGATCAAGATCCAAATGAAGATTATATATAGAGATTTGTTAATTTAAAGCACAACAATTTGTTTAGTTTGAATGTCTGTGTTTTGAGGTGTGACTGGAGTACTACAGTCTTCAGTAGTATAAGCCTGGAAGAGATTCTTAATGCAATGCCTATGTTTTAGCTGTCTCTCTACTGCCATCTAGTGCTTCTTCTTCTAATTCATTCGGACAAACAAAGATCAAGATCCAAATGAAGATGATATATATATATATATATATATATATATATACAGTATATAGATTGTGACAGACAGCCGCGACCCTTTGCAGGCCAGGAGGCCAATATATTGGAAGGCCCTGGGGAGCAGACATGTCCAAGACACTGCTTCCTCTGGAACGCTAAAAGGCAGTCCATTGGGTTGCATTGGCATCTTAGATTCCCATAGGGTTTCATGGGAGTTCACTGCAGCCCTGCTGGGTCCCATGGATGCCACCAGGGGGAGCTGTGCTACAGTGGACTTTCACCACACCAGGCAGTGATTCCAGTGCCAGCTAATGAGCCACCTGGAGGAGTAATGAAACCCAGAGTCAGGAGGAAGAGGACGAAGCTTGCCAGAGGAGGAATGGAGGCAGAACGAGGAAGAGAGAAGGAAGAAAAGAAAGGACTGTATTACAATAAAGCATTTTCAATAAAATTAAGACTTTCTGATTAAACAATCTACTTACGAAAGTCGGAATATCCAGAGCCGATGTAGCTGTTTTCAAGAATCTCCGGATTACTGGCCATTGTGAATTGCACGTCATTGTAATAAATAATTCTGGCCGACTGATAGTTCTGGATATTGCCATTGCATCATTGCATTTTTCTAATAAACACAACAAGCCTTGATATTATTCCAAATATGTTTACCAGTTCTGTGATCATAATTTCTGCTAAATTAATATTTAGGGTGGGTGTCAAGAAGGGCAGCAAAGAAGCCACCAAGAAAAACATCAGGGTCAGACTGATATTCTGGGATTGGACTGCTGAAGACTGCTGGGCTAAAGTCATTTTCTCTGATGAATCCCCATTCTGATTGTTTGGGACATCCGAAAAAAAGAAAAGGTGAGCAGCACTAACATCAGTTTTGTGTCACTGTGCCAACAGTAAAGCATCCTGAGACCATTCATGTCATGAGGGGTTGCTTCTCAGCCAAGGCAGTGCAGGGCTCACTTACAATTTGGCCTAAGAACTCAGCAATGAATAAAGAATGGAACCAAAACATCCACTGAGAGCAATTTCTTCCAACCATCCAAGAACTATTTGCTGGTGAACATGATGGAGCACCGGGCCATAAGGCAAAAGTGAGAACTAAGTCGTTCGGGGAACAAAACATCAAAATTTGGGGTCCAAGGCCAGGAAACTCCCCAGATCTTCATCCCATTGAGAACTTGTGGTCAATCCTCAAGAGGCGGGTGTACAAACAATTGTGATTATGGAAGAAGGGGTGGCTGCCATCAGTCAGGATTTGGGCCAGAAGTTGATTGACAGCATGCCACGGTGAAATGAAGAGGTCATGAACAAGAAAGAAGGGCCAACACTGCAAATATGGACTCTGTGCATAAACTTCATGTCATTGTCAATAAAAGCCTTTGAAACTTCTGAACTGCTTGTAATTCTACTTCAGTAGAGCACATAAACATCTGACACAAAGATCTAAAAACACTGAAGCAGCAAACCAACACTTGTGTCATTCTCAAAACTTTTAGCCACAACTGTAATATCTGCAACTTATCTAACAATATAATATGTAAGAATTAAACGCAGATGTCCGCCGTGGCTCCATTTCAATTAATTGTTGATTTCACACCCT
>NW_024380823.1:0-33209 GCF_016835505.1 Polypterus senegalus | reverse complement strand
CATTTGAACTAGGCTTCACCCTTAATTGTTTGCATTTCTAAAACCGAAAACTGATGACTAATTTAAAACGATTTCAGGAGCTTCAAGATGAACTTTTGAAATGCCAGTGCCTCAGCATTGCAAAGTAAAAACAGAATTTTAAAAGACAAACTGTAATTGCACTTGATTCGCTGGTGTTTATTACGTAGGCCTTCCCTGACTGAGTCCTGCTCACTGCAGCATCTCATTCCCTAAATCTCTTTATCTGTTCGAGCGGCACCCAATCTACTTGTGTTTAGGCATCTTTTTGAAAACACTTCCTTTATTAAATATTTTGAACTGCTTAGTTTCTCGCAAGGCTGCTTCTGAAATGACGAAGAGTTTAGGATTCGGATTTTTTTATAGTATTCAAGCTTCAGGTATAATTACGCAGTTGCCCTCATTTTTATATATCTTGTTCTCGGTTGCTTTTGATGCTTGCACTCTTCATTTTTCTATTTATTTACCTGGCTTGTAAGCTGCCTTAGATAAAGCGCCTACTAAATAAATGATAAAAAAAAATTGTTACCGGATGAAACAAAATGAAATTAAAATCAACTTGTCAAACAAACAAAATGGTTAGTATCTTCAAAATCTGTTTCACGTGATTAAAAAAAAACAACAAAACTAACACAGACACAAAACCGACTTCTATAACATTGAATTAAAACAGGCTCTTTGTGTGAAGAAATCTTCTAACGCTTGTAAAATGTAGCTATACATTTCCAGCTGGCCCCATTTTAAAGTCACGGTCCACTGGACTCATTCAACACTCCAGTCATGTCACCTTCATCTCTGTTTGCTTAAACTGAAAAGGCTCACATGCTTCAATGTCTCCTCATAACTGGAGTCGCCATCAGTGGCCCTTCTGGTGTTTCTAGTGCTACTATGTTCTTTATTATAGATGGAGACCAACTTGTACACAGAACTCCAGATGTGGCGTCACTAGTGCAGATATAGTAATCGCTGATAACTTCCCTTTGACGTAAACACCTTATGTCATTGTATATAAAATATATATAAAAAACACTTTTTAAAAACCACGCTTATATTAATTTAAAAAGTGTACTAAAATGTAAAAAATAGTGTGGGCTTTCAAGATTTTAAGAAGTGTTTTTGAATGTTGATTGATGAAATGCGCCCACGCTATTTTTTACTTTTTAGTACAATTTTTAACTTAATATAAGCATGGATTTAAAAAGTATTTTATATATATATATATATATAGTTGGGCATATGGAAAAATCATATATCCTGATATGGATTATTTTATATCACAATAACGTATATACATCACAATATACCACCCACAATAAAGTATGTTTCCAGTTATTCTCTGAAAGTCTGACAAAATATCATTGCATACTTTTTTGCAACTTTATTTTGAAGTGACATTTAACTGAACTGTCACAAAACCACAAGATGGAGTTTCTTTGCGAAAAAGTTCATTTTTATTCTTAATTATCACTTATATAAAGGGTAGAGTATATGCATGTTACAAGACATTATCATTCATTTGTCATAGCCTATTTAATGCAATATTTTCTTTAGTAATTGATAAAATTAGGTTAGAAACATAGAAGAGAAATAGGACGATAGACACTTTTCTATTGTCCCCATTATTATATCACATATCGCCTAGCACATATATATATATATATATATATACAGTGTATATATATATATATATATATATATATATATATATATATATATATAATTTTCAACTTTTAGCCTTGGGTTTGTTTTAGTATAATTTTGTAATCCAAATTTACCACTCTTTAGTATTTCTATCCCGCTATACCGCTAACTGTTGGTGAAATCTTTAACTATTCTTCATATGAAAATGACTTAATTAACATGGATTAATTGATCAATTAGTGAAATTGATTCATGTATTGTAAGTGAGTAAGTGTACATTTTCAAGTCATTTGGACAACAGGAAGTGAGTTAAATATCGATTACAAGATTTGTACCAGACAACAAATAGGTGAAGTTAAAAGAAGCGCAATAATAATAAAATAGATTATTTTGAAGCAAAAGAATTAGTAGAGTAATTTGACACTGTTAAAAATTGGGAAAGCCTCCTAGACTGAGTTTGACCTCTTTGTGCGCTTACAGAAGTTGTTCTTCCAGAATTCCATGAATTATATTGACGCTATGCTCACACTTAATTTGCATCTCAGTCAAGCTTGTCAGGGACCCCCAGGCATACAAATGAAAATATTTCAAGTGACTAATGAAAGAATGATTAAACAAAAGACGCAGGCTGGGAAACAAAGAAGCTTGATACAAGAATGGAGCCCAGCAATATCTGTCCATTCATTTATTGTTCAACTGTGTCAGGTTTATTTTGTCAGTGTTAGAGCTGACAGAGGAGAAACATACTGAGCGGAGATAAACTGCATACGCACGCAGATAAGCACAGATTCTTCCACAGAGAGCTGTCAGTCTGTTTCAAACGCTTGACGTTGTAATTTTTATCAAAGATTCCATAATCCTTTTGTGTTCTTCCCACTTTCCATCTTGAAGGCTCACACTTATTTTTCCCCATCTAATGACCATTCCTTAGATAATAATGAAGCCAATGCTCCAGATGTGTGAAGGCTTAGGCTCTGCTTGCACATCCAGGATATGAGCTGCTGAGTCCTAGATGGAGGCATCGCCACATTGGTGTCAGTGGAGGGATATCCTTCAAACAATTAAACAGGGGGAATTTACTGTTGGTTAGATGGAACAGGGATGACATCCTTAAATCCAGTAAATAACAGAGGCCACAAGATCTGTAGTTCATTTGATCAAGACATTTATGTGTTGAGTCAACAGCAGCTGTGAAAAACAAAGCCAAGGTTTGACCTCAGATTGGTCAGTAATGGGATTTCAAGTTGTGTTACAAAAGTGCCTGAAGTAGAGGAGCTTTGCAATTGAAGGCCTGAGGACTAAGTGATAGCACTCAGCATGTCCATGTTTTATACAAGTGACAGCACCAACCCTTGGTAATTTCTGAAATGCTGACTTCTGGGCTACAGAGGCTCTAAACCTCAGATAATTACGTAGTGTGTGTGTCTGGGGTACAGAAGGCATGGATTGATATTCTGTTTTAGCTTTAGCAGTGTTTGTAAATGAATACGCTTGCCGCTTGTCCAAAGCAGTGTCTGTTGTTGCTCGCTTCAAGCCCTGAACGCCACTCACTGGCCCTAACATAATGCTTTACTTTTTTTTTTTTAAATAGCAATTAACCTGTTTAAGATTTTAATGTTATAATACAAAATGTGTTTTATATTAAAACTCAGTCTATGGTAGCTGTACAATGTACCATGCATATTGTAATTCTAAGGAGTTTCATTTTGATGTGTTGTTTATGCTTGCACTTTTCTTTTGTTAAATTTAATAAACGCTCTATGTGTATTTCAGTCTTTGATTTTGTGTTTTATTGCTTTTCATACAGAGATGAGTTTAATGGAGGTTTGGCCACACATTGTTTGGTTGAATTGGCTTTGTTAGCTTTTTATGAAAACCATAATTAGAGTAATAATATTCAGATGGTCAATATAAAGCCATTATTATTTGACTGACGCTTTTATCCAAAACAAATTTCAACTTTTATAACAGTTGGGCCAGCTCAGCCAATCAGAACACAGCAGACCTGCCATGCCATAGGGACACGGTGTGAATCCCGTAAGGGAGAATGTTTGTTTTTACACATAAAAGGATGTTAAACTTGCAAAGAAAAAATAGCTGTGTCAAACCTAGTTTTTTTCTTTTTAATCATAAAATTATGTTGAATAAGATAAAAGAAGCTGTATCAATTAAATAAAGAACTGATATGCACTGCCAGTCAGTCAAAATCAAGGCATTTTCTAAATGTCTAAAGTCAATTTTCAATTTTTACATTTTTTAAGGATTTAAGACTGGATTTAGGGCGGAGTGGTGGCTCTGATCTGCACTGGTAATTAAATCCCGTTAGCGCAGAAGTGACTCTCTCTGATGGGCTTCTGAGCGAGGCAGGCCCTCAACCTGCAGTCACTCTGTGAATCTGCATCCAGCCCTGCATGTAGGCCCTCCAAGCTGCAAGGAAAACAACTGCCCTCCGCCACCATGAAAACCTCACACTGGTTCCATTCCATCTGAACTGGTGAGGAGCCAGTCCCTAACCTGGGATCTTCATGTGGTGGGTGCGCAATGTGCTCTATCGGCTGTGCTCCTGACCTCTCTCTAAGACTGGATTTGAATGACAGGTGACACCAATTTACGTTTTAAAAAAATTGAAACTGTAAGTAACATGAATAATTGTCCTTATAATTGTTATTGTTGAAGTTCTGCAATATATAGATAAATAGATAGACAGACAGACAGAGAAGACACTACATAGTCAGATGGATAAATAGGGAAGGTAGATAGATAGAGGCGGCATGGTGGCACAGTGGTAGCGCTGCTGCCTTGCAGCAAGGACACCCGGGTTTGCTTCCGGGTCCTCCTGTATGGAGTTTGCATGCTCTCCGATGCTATGTTTCCTCCGGGCTCCGGTTTCCTCCCACAGTCCAAAGCCATGTAGTTAGGTGTATTGGTGATTCTATATTGTCCCTAGTGTGTGTGTTGTGTGTGTGTGTGTGTGCATGCCTGTGGTGGCTGGCCCTGCCCGCATTTGTTTCCTGCCTGGCTCCAGCAGACCGCCATGACCCTGTAGTTAGGATATAGCGGGTTGGATAATAGATAGATAGATAGATAGATAGATAGATAGATCATTAAAATAGTATTATCTATATTTTAAACTCAGAAATTTATTAAAAAAAAAATTGAAAACCCAGCTTATGAATGCAAACGCTGCAGGTAGGCAATAGCCGAAGAACAGCGGCCCCCAAAACTGAAGTGGTAAAAAAATAGATTGCATCAGTAGCTGTTTAGCACTACCATAGAGAACGACCAGGAAATGGTTTAGATCAGTGGTTCCCAAACTTGGTCCCAACTGTGGCTGCAGTTTTCATGGATTCATGGACCTGTATTCATGGTCTCCTTCCAGATAACCAACTTGAGCTCCAGTTTTCAGGTAATTTCTGATGCTTACTGCTTCTAGTTTCAGAATTAATCTTCAGTTGTGGGTCAACTGAGTCAAAGGGTTTACAAAGGTCTTATTAAATCCTCGTATATGCTTTGATTTTCTCCATTATTTCAGTTTCCAGATCAAAAAATGTAAATGATTATTCTGGCAAGATCTTCGCTCGTAAAGCCATGCTGGCTGTCATTTAGTCAAGTTATTTTCATTCAGGTGCTTTTCAAATTGATTTCTTACTATAATTATGCATGGTACAGAAGTACACTAATTGCTCTATAATTACCAGGCTCCATTTGTTTTGCTTCTTGAAGACTGGAATCACTTTTGCAACTTTCCAGTCCTCTGGTACTTCTCCTTTCTCAAGTGACCTGCTCTAATATGCCTCATAAAGTTCTTTCATTATACAGTAATTGGTAAAATCCCATCAGCTCCTGGGGTTTTATTAGTTTTCAGTGTACTGAGGAGGTGAAGCTCATCTGGCTTTTCTATTCTATAATATTCTGTATCTGTAACACATAAATAAATATGTGGAATTTTCCAGTTCTGGTTCTGGGGTTATGGAATATAAAAGAAAGGGGGTGCAAATTGAAGTACAGTAGCAGTCCACCCTGACAGTGGTTAAGAATATGGGATCTGGGGGCATAGTGTTAAGGTCAACATAGCAAGTATAAAAATGGGGTCACGCTTGGGACCCTAACATGACAAAACACCATCCCAGCTGCAGACATCCTCATTACAGGCATCATAGCTTATATGCTGATACATTAAACTGAACTGCACTGGCACACATAGTAGATATGAAGGAGATGGACATGGTGCTGATGGTTCCTTTGGTTGCTTTTTTCAAACTTGCTTGAGATTTTATTATTACTTTACACCAAATTCCTCCAGCTTCTTTGATATTCAGTTCTTCACTTTGCATTCGTGTTCTTAATAATTGTTCGACTTTGGTCCAAGATGTCTATTACTCCATTTTTCATGAACTCTTTTAGGGTTAGTGTCAATGTTTATCGACATGTAGCCCTAAGGTCGGATGTTGACTTAAGTCCACATACAGGGGTAGAGGACGAGAAAAGCCTCAAAACTCACCGTTCAGTTATAGATAGACCTTCTTTTGCAAGGAGGTGTCACAAAGATGAGTCACAGACATCATGAAGGTTCAGGGCAGCCACCCATATATTGTTTCCAGGTTGCAAAATTGAACAGAGATGTTCCTCAGGTTTGAGTCTAAAATAGCACTGATAGTATGGAGGTAAGATGGCGCTTTAAAGGCCAGTAAAGGAAATGATGTCATTGGGACCAGAAGTGACGTTATCATTGGCGCTGGAATCAGAGTTGATGTCATCGGACTGGAAGTGACGCATCAATGGCACTGGAACCAGAGGTGATGTTGTTGGGACCGGAAGTGACATCTTCATTGGCGCTGGAACCAGAAGTGATGTCATCAAGACCAGAAGTTACATCATCAGTGTCACAGGAGCCCTGTGGGATTTCCTGTGAATGGTTTGTAAGAGATTGAAAGACAGTCAGCACCCAGCCACCCCTAGTCTGGCATGGAATTACTATCATTTAGGCCCTTCGCCGCCCCAAATCGCTGCGTGTGTGACGAGGATTTTTCGACTTGTTGACTTGATGTCAAATCCCTACATCTAGCATAGAGAAACAACATCTAGAATGGCAGCAATCTCAGGTAAGAGAACGAAGCAAATGTGCAAAGCAAAATGTGTGTATTATTTATCTATTTATTTATTTTCTGGTATATCAATCTCCCATTTTGATGTAACTGATCTGGAGATCAAAAACAAAAGTCAGATACATACATCAGCTAATTGGCCCCAGCTGATCTGCAACTGTTGCGCTTTACGCAACATTCGTCTGGGAGGACTACGCAGACGCTTACCAAACTCCGATTTTGATGCAAACGATCTGGAAGTCAAAAATGAAAGTCAGGTACTGTAGGTCACCAGCTGATCGCACTGCTGAACACACTCGTAGCTGACGCCTATAGTAATAACGTTCGCTCTGGGAGGACTACACAGAGATAGGTCTGTGGGAGGACAACTGGCAACTGGACTTCATCAAATGGCACAGCCTGCCAGTGAACACTATAGACTTGCCGTTACTATGGATTAGCACTCCACTAGCTACAGTACTTAAGGCTGTCTTTATCCAGAAGGGCCTTTTAGCTTTTAGTAACTTGACAAACAGGTATGTAATACTGTAGGGCTCATGGAGCATAAAACAGAGTGATATTTGTCATAAATAAGATTAATATAAACTAGGCAGCTCCGCCCCCTGCTCGCTTCGCTCACCCACCCCCGGGTTTGGTTTACCAGATATACAATTTAAAGAGATTGTTATTTCTATGGGAATTGTTACATATGCATTATTTTCACTTTTACTTTAAAACTTTTGTAAAACAGTACTTTGTCTTTATTTTCGGCCCCGGGCATGGTTACATCTCTTTCTCGCAGGATGTCTAATGACGCTCACATTGTGAAGGGGGTACAGCTGAACGCACGCTAAGGAGATGCCGTCGGATCATCTGCTGGCTTTCTGCTGCTGGCGAGCTGCCTGTTCTGCTTGTCACATGTCGTTGTTTTAATTGCTGGGAGCACATGAAGCATTTCTGCCAAAAAGCAATCCAACAACTGCTAGGTTAGATGTCCGTGGACTTGTTTTAAATGATGGCTCACTGCCTTGTCTTGCGTGACATTGTTAAAACAATACTTGTCCTTTATTTCCGCCCCGGGTGTGGTTAAATTCTTCTCGGAGAACGAGAACATAAAGTGTTTCTTGCTGGACTTCAAATTGTCTTCTGAGAAGATCACGTCTCATCTCCCTAGTTTGCCACCCCAAGATTTTTTTTATAATAGAGAGATAAGATTTATGGGTAACACTTTACATTAAGCCATAATTACACTGTAACTACTATGTAATTACCTGTATACGTCATGTGTAACTACAGTTATTACTCTGTACTTACTGTGTAATACAAAGTAATGTTATAGTTAATTACTCAGTTGTCATTGTTATTCCACAGTTTATAAAATTACAATGTAACAATTTATCACTGATCCAAAAACAAGTGTACTACATAGTTATGATGTATCTGTACTTTCAAAATGTAATAAAACATCAGGGTATGTAACTACAACTATGTAACAGATGTTCTATGGTCTGGGTAATTGTAATGGAGAACTGCAGTGATAACCGCATAGGTTTTCAATGATATTTCAAGATCACTTTTAAATGGTGAAAACATCTTTGCAAAATGGTTAACGCTTTGCCTCACGGATCGATTATCCTGAGATGGAATTCTGTCTTGAGTATATGTGTGTAAATTTGTACATTCTACCCATGTCTCCCTATGTCGCTTCATGGGTTTTACTGTCACATCTCAGAAACACGTAGGTTGGGTTAGTGGCCACATGTGTGAGAGTATGACTGCTGGTATGTTTGTCAGTAGACCTTCCAATCGGATGGCTCCCCATCCTGGCCATTTCCTGCCTTGTGCCCGGTGATGCTTGGAATGGCTCTAGCCCTGTGTACCTTGATTGAATGATGCAAGTTTGTCAGTATCATGTTAGGATGGGTATAATAATAGCCCAAAAATTCAACAATAAATAGTGTAACACAAACTACAAGAATGTGACAAATGTTGTTTAAGCAAAACATGTCAAGGAGGTGCCTCTAGATTTTACAGTACATTAAGTAGGCCATTCCAGTGTAAGTACAGAGTAAATAGATACATGGTAAGTACATTCTGTTCCCAGGAGTTATCGTTGAAACCTATCCAGTTATCACTGCAATTCTCCATTACAATTGCCCAGACCATCAAACATCTCTTACATAGCAGTACTGGGTGGTCCAGATCTAATTATGCAGATCCAGACCATCTGGATGACTTTGATTTATGTGGTGACGATTCCAGTTCGGCACAAAGACGATTCTTCATGTCGTCAGTTTGCACACTTCTCAATGGTCTGGGATTTTTCAGGTGATTTTCTATGTAATAAACTTAATAAGTTATAGCTGAATGAAACTTGTATAATTAGATCTGGACCAATCCTATAGTTACATACCCTGATGTTATATTACATTTTGAAAGTAAAGATACATCAGAATCTATGTAAGCACACTTGTTTTGGATCAGTGATAAATTGTTACGTTGTAATTTTATAAACTTGGAATAACAATGACAACTGAGTAATTAACTATAACGCTACAAAGTATTACACAATAAGTACGGCGTAAGAACTCGTAGTCACACTGCACTTACACAGGTAATTACATAGTAGTTACAGTGTAATTATGGACACTTAATGTAAAGTGTTACAGATTTAGGTGTGAAACCTTTGCTTTGAGTGATTTTTAGAAAACAGAGTTTTTGAAAAAATATTCAGCCCTGGGACAAAAGGGAGAGAAAACAATTAGCCGTAAAAGAGTTAAATAATAGTAATGTTACCAGAGGAGAGCCACCAGGCTGATTCCAGGGCTACAGGTGATAAAGTTATGAGGGAAGATTAAAAGAGCTGAGCCTTAAATGGAGATGAAGAGGAGACCTGACTGAAGTGCTTAAAGTTATGAACAGAATTAGTGCAGTGGGTCAAGACGGTGACTTTAAAATGAGTTCATCAAGAACACGGGGACACAGTTGGAAACTTGTTAAGGGGAAATTTCACACAGACATGAGGAAGTCTTTCTTTACACAGAGAACCACAGACTCATGGAATAAGTAAGTAGTGTGACAGACAGGGGGGACTTTAGGGACCTTCAAAACCTGACTTGATGTTATTTTAGAAGAATTAAGTGGATTGGGCTCTGATATATTGGGTTGAATGGCTTGCTCTTGTCTTGAATGTTCAAATGGTTTAATTTCAAAAGACAATCTAAAGAGCTAATGTGAATCTGAAGCAGCACGCAGGTCAGTAATGCTTCAAATACAGTTTTGGTAAGCATGGTGACAGCTGGTGACCATGACATCATTATGGTTTTGTTTGGATTCCCCTGCTTTTTTGGGTTTCCATGTAAAGAGAAAGCATAAACAATCTAGAGTTTGATGAACCTTCAGAAAAAAAATGTGAGTAGTTATGAAAAAAGGGATATAGGCTATAGGATGGTGAGATTTACCTAAACATGATAACTGGCAAGTTAACCAATGGAACTTCCTGGTTGCACCATGTTAGAGTGAAAATTATCACCTGCAGTTTAAGGGGAGTCCATCTAGTCAAAACTTGGTAAATAAAACAGCGCATCTCGATTAAGATTTTAAATATCGAGTTCATTTGCAGAGTGCAACAGATGACACAGTGTGCCCGGGTTTCCCAGCACTGAAAAAATGGCATGTCAGATTAAAAAAAAAAAAATATGTACATTGGTTGAATAAAAATATTTTTTATCAAAACTAGGAAAATCCCCAGGCTTCACAGCGAGAAGTAGTGTTAAAGAAGTAATGAAAAAGAAAAGGAAACTTTTTAAAAAAAACGTAACATGATTGACTGTCATGAGTGTTGGTGGATATATATATATATATATATATATATATATATATATATATATATATATATTTATGCACTTAGCGAAGAGGGAGGCCTGGATTGATTCGATAGCACCGGGGAAACCACCCCCGCCAGGGAATGGTGGGGTTAACTTTCCCCCTCTGCTTCCTCATAGAAAGAAAGACCTCCTGCACCATAGGCCTGGATTGACCGCAGTGCGATATTTCCCGCCCTTCCTCCGCCATCTTGCCCTGCGCATCCTTCCCATCCTCCCTTGCGGTCTTCCGGCACCCCTCCACTTCCGGCTCCTCCCAATAAAAATAGCCAGGGAGTGGGCGTCAGCGCATGAACTATTTTGTTTATAATTTTGACCAGTTTTGTTTGTGGTTTACAATATACGGGGCCGGAAAACCCCAACCCTTGCTACTGTCTCCTCGGTCCTTAAGTGGCGAGCCGGCAGGATAGAAAACCCCCGGAATGCGGAGGGACAGGACCTCAACCGGTGCTGCAGGCTGAGCGTTTGGCCCCCAGGCGCTGAAGCTATAAGCCGCCACCACCCGGGAGCTGGAGGCCACGGGCCAGGTTAGTGGAAGCCCAGGGCGAGCCAGCCCCGCCCAGGCAGCCGCCTCCCTATGGTTCCATGGCCCCCGGAGGCGCGTGCCTACCTGGGCATGTTTGAAGGCGGCCACCCGGAAGTGGCAGCGTCCGAGTGGGCGCCCATCTTGGCGCCATACCTGAAGGGACTGGCCAGGGCCTTTATGACCTCCTGAGGAGGAGGCCCACTAGACCTCCTCAAGCCCAAATATTGGCCCGCACGGCATTAGCCGGCCAGCAGGCGGCCCGAATGGCGGAACTGGGTCTTTGACCGGAAACCCCCCGCCCCCAGCGTTGGGATTCTGGGCAAGAGGGGCCCTGGCTCGGCCAGAGCCCCGAGCATGGAAAGTGGTGGCCCGTGGCCTGTGAAGGCCTGGTCAATGCGTGCCCATTTCCCCTCGCCCAGCAGGTCCGGGGACCTATCAGAACATGTCGGGCCTCCTCGCGCCGGGAGCGCAGTTGGCGGTCCTCCGGCTTGGGGTCGGGAAAAGCCTGCTGCGGGAACCGGCGGGACAGGGGCCCCCCCGAAGCCCCCGACGCGCTGCAGAAGCGCCAGCCAGAGCCAGAGAGAGGTGGGCCGGGGGCTGTTTTAAGTGGGGCGAGACCGTCCCCCTCCAAACTCCCCCCATCACATCGCCCCGGAGCCTATGGACTGCAGCTGGACGTCATCGGAGAGGTATTTACCGCGCACCCCTGGCGGTCCGACACGGGAGTGGTGTTTAATGGCCGCGGGTGGCTTTGTTTGATTCGGCAGCAACATTACCATTGTTGCTCGCCGTTTGTCTTCACCGAAACAGTGGTTAAACAGCATTTGTTGGTCACCTGTGTGCATGGGGGACTAGGTCATATCGTTCGCCACTGCTATTTTCACCGGGAAGGAACCAACCCAAATGCCGTGCTGTGTTACCTACCCCTTCCCAGTGATTCTGGGACAAGACTGGTCTAAAAGAATCAGCGTAAGCCATTCGCCCCCCGGGCCTCCTTGGATCTTTTGGAGGGAAAAAGGGCACCCCCGCGCCTCCACGCCTGCACAAGGGCAGGCCCTATGGGCGCTGGTGTCTGGGGCCCTTTTCCCTTTCCCGGACCTTGACCCGGAAGATTCCTCGGAGAAGGGACTAGCCGGGGAATCTTTCCGGCCAGGCCCAAGACCCCCTGGCCTGGCCCATCAATTTGGTCCCGCCGCCTCCCTTTTAAAGAGGGAGCAGGGGAATGATGACTCCCTGCGCTTTGCCGAATGCGTCGTTCTGCCTAACAGCTCACCAGCGGACGGATCCACACCGCGGAACCCTTCTTTGCCCTTTGAGAATGATCTGTTGTCCGAGTGGCTACCCCGAGGGCAGGTGGAAGTTGTTGCTAATTCCGCGACCTCCGGGGAGATATGCGAGGGCACATCTCCCTCCTAGGCCCACCAGGGCCGAAAACACTGAGAGGATTGCCCGCTTACTGGCCTGGATCAATGAGGAGGTCCGCGGTTCTGTCAATCCTGTCCGGAGTCCCAGACCGAGATTCCTAGGAGGGACCGTGCCCCTCTAGTCCCTATTCCCCTCGTGGACATCCCTTTGAAAGGATAGGGGTCTTTGGTGGGACCCCTGGAGCCCTCAACCGGGGCCACAAGTATACCCTAGTCATGGTGGACTATGCCACCCGGTACCCAGAGGCGGTTCCTGCTCCGCTAATACTAAAAGCATCGCGAACCGTTAATTTGTTTTCCAGCATTGGATACAAGGAGGTCCTCACGGACCAGGGACGCCTTCACTTCGGATCGTTCAAGGAGGTAGCCAAATTAGCATAAAGCACCGAAAGCGCAGTCTATCACCCGCAAACACGGGTTGGTGACGATTTACAGCGCTAAGCAGATGTCCGCAAGGTAGTCAGCGACGGCAGGAATGGGACCAAACTCCCCCCGCTCGTGCTTTTGCCTACCGGGGGGTACCCAGGCCTCTACAGGCTTCTCCCTTTTTAATTACACCGGCGACAACCCGGGAATCCCCGACATCCTAAAAAGAAGGCTGGGAGGCCGAGGCTCTTCCCTCCCCTAACATTTTGAGTACGAAACGCAACTGCGCACCGACTCACAAAGATCAGGCCCCTCCTAAAAGCCCGGACTCGCGCAAGCAGCGCAGGCTCGGTGTTACAACCAACTCCGCCTCCGGGAGTTCCCCGGGGACCGAGTTATGTGCTCGCCCGACCTCCCACCGAGCTGCTCGGGCCCCTGGCAAGGGCCTCACGAGGTTAAGGAGAAAGGACTCGTCACTATTTGGGAAACAGCCCAACCCTCACCCGAAATGAAGGATCTATCATGTCAACCTGTTAAGCCCTGGAGAGATAGAGAGGGCCCCAGCCCGTAGGTCCTCTCCCCTTTTGAACACAACTGCCCCAACCTCGGGGAAGAGCTACCCCCAAGCAGCGGCAGGAGTTGCCCAAACACTCCGAGCCATCCCCAGGTAGTGAGCGAGGTCACCCGGCCGGACCGGCGCTGATTGAGCCCATATAATCACGGGCCGGTGTCAGTCCGGAGGCCCTACCGACCCCCGGAGGCAAAACAGCGCAGAGGTCGAACTGGAGGGGAAACGTATGTTGGACATGGACATAATTGAAGAGAGCCAAGTCCCTGGTCCAGCCCTATTGTCCTCGCCTCCAAGCCAGACGGCCTGGAGGTTCTGTAATGACTTTGACGCTGAATCAGATCTCGTTCGATGCCTACCCCTGCCCCGTTGGCGACCTCCTTGAGCGGCTGGGTCGGCTCGATATCTGACTACCCTTGACATGACAAAAGGGTATTGGCAAATTCTTAACGGGATCCGCAAAGGAGAAACGGCTTTGGACTTTTGCGGGCACTGGCAGTACAAGGTCCTCCCATTTGGGCTGCAGGGCCCGCACTTCCACGCCTGGATAGAGTGCTAAAGCCCCACCAGTCCTATAAGCGCCGCCCACCTGGATGAGCGTGTCATCTATTCCGGGACCTGGGAGGAGCATCTACTGCAGGTCGCGGGTGTCCTCCGAACACTGGCAAAGCCGGCCTCCGCATAAACCCCCGGAAGTGTTTTTTGGATTAAAGGAGGCCAAATATTTAGGCTACCTGTGGACAAAGGGCAGGTGCGGGCCCCAGAGCTCCAAAGTTAAAGACATCTTAGAATGGCCCCGTCAGTACCAAAAAACAGGTGCAGGTTCTTGGGGCTTCGGTTACTACCCGGTTTGTTCCCCGTTTCTCCCAAAGAGCAGCACCCTTGACTGACCCTGACAAAAGGGCCCCCTATACGTGGTGTGGACCGCAAAGCAGAACAGCGTTCCCGTGACCAAAGAAGGCCCCAAGCGGCATTCGTGTTACGGGCCGATTTTGGCTCCCGTTTATTCTCCAGACCGGCCGGACACAGGCCTGGGTGCCCTGTTGAGCCAGCGCCCATGGTGTCGAGCACCCTGTGATGTACCTTAGCCGGAAACTGATGGACCGGGAGACCGTGCAGCGGAGTGGAGAGGGGGGCCTTCCATTAAGGGCAGTGACCCACCTCTTACCTGCTGGGTGGGGAATCGCTCTGGTGACTGATCACGCTGCACTTCAGTGGATGTCCCCACAAAGAGTCGAATCCTGGGTCACCGGGTGGTTCCTGGACTTACAGCCATAAGTTCACTGTCACTTTCGGGGCCCCCTTTCGGCCTGCATCCCCTCTCGTTTCCCCCTTTCCGGTTATCCGCCGACCTGGCGGTCCGGGCGGGGGGGGTTTTAGGCCCCGGTAGGACCCCGGATTGATTGTAGCACCGGGGAAACCCCTCGCCGCCAGGGAATGGGGGGTTTTTTTCCCCTCTGCCTCATAGAAAAAAAAGATTTCCCCTGCCCATAGGCCTGGTTGCCGGGGAACTTCCCCCCCTCCGCCATCTTCCCCGGGCGCACCCTTTCCCCATCCCCCTTTTGCGGCCCTTTCCCCGGCATCCCTCCATTTCCCGGCTCCCCCCCAAAAAAAAGGGCCCCGGGGTCGGCGTCGGGCCAGAACATTTTTTTAAAATTTGACCAGTTTTGTTTGTTTTTACAATACGGGGCGGAAAAATTCACTTTCCCCCTGGGGTCCTTTAAATATATATATATATTATATATATATAAAACCACCCATAAAAACATATATATATATACACACACACACACACACACATCCATATATATACATAAAACATAAAACATACATATCATATATAAAACACACAAAAAATTTTATATACACAAAAATAGGTATAAATATATATATATAAAACACACACACACTCATATAACATATATATAAAACACAAAACTATATACACTTATAAACATATATATATATAAAAATACACACATACATAAAACATACATATCAATATATACAAAATATATAATACATACACACACATATATATACACATATCTATAATATATTTTAGGGGGAGATTAAAAAATTAATCTAATTAATTAGGGGCTGTGAAATAATTAATCTTGATTAATGAACCCCCCCAAATCAAATGTTTTTTTAATTTAAAAGGTTTTGGGGGCACAAATCAAAAAATAGACATGGACATGAATTTTAAACTCAAGTTTTTTTTAAAAAAAATGCATTTAAACTGAAAATTCAAAATAAAAAAAAAATATCATCCTTTTAAAAATTGAAAGACTTAAAAAAAAAATGGTATTTTAAAAATTTTAATACATTTTCAGAATTTTGTCTTTAAATAATAACCAAAATTTCAAAAAAAGTGCATTTTTTTTCTTAAAAAATAAGTAGAAACAAAAAGGTAATTTAAATTTCTTTTAAACCTGAGAACCTTAAAAATTATTTTGTACAAGGCAAAAACATTTGGGATCATTAACATTTTGAAATTAGGTATTTAGAATTACTACGTCCGGGCCAATGATCCCAGTAAAAAAAAATCCCTTTCTGTAATGCATCTAATTTTTTGTTTTTCAGTGCCATGTGTTGTTTTTTGAAAAACTAACTGTAATTTTTTAACCACCACTGTTAATGGTCTACAGCCCAAAAATGTTTTTTGGGAGAATCTTGTTTGACCTATGTTGATTTACTAATTTTGGCCCAAAAAATTTTTCATAGGGGTTTGGGCTCCCGACACCTTTTGTTGGTATCAACCCCTACTGTAGTGCAACAGCATACACATTTTCTTTTTCGCTGTAACATATTTTTCCTTTTGAGGGAAACCCCGAGGTTAATGTCGGTGGTATGAAATTATTTTTCCCTTTTGCCCCAAAAACCCCTTTTTCAAGGCTTCGTTGGGGTTTTTTAAAAAATAAAATTTTTCCCTCCGATCATTAAAATTGCTTTTTTCCCGATTATTCCATTTTGTGCCTGATGGGTCAATGTTCGATGTCCCAGGAAACTCTTGAAAAAATTACCCTTTGCTTGAATGCAAAGGGGATTAAATTTTTTTTTAAGCGTTATGATACATCCAGCTTTCCCAGTACTAAAGTTTCCCACTCCCCTGGTCCCTGAATTTAAGATGTTTTTCCCAGATTGTTGGGTTTTGCCCAATTTTTAGGGTGGCTGTTCAAAACAATTTTAAACCCTTTTTCCCAGTCCCAAAGTCAGTTCCGTGACCCGCTGGAGAAGCATCAATCCCTTCGTGTCTATCCCCCCGGATTCGCGGCCCCTTTTTTTTTAATTTACCAAGCCCCGGCCCCAAAAAGTTTCGCTAAAAATTTTAACTTTTTAAAAAGTGACCCAAAACCATTTTATTCTCCGCTTCTTATTAAACATGTATTCCAAATTTTAAATTGGCGAGGCATGACAACGGCAAGGTGTCTAAAACTTAATTTAAACTTACGGTTTACACCGTGTTTTTTTAAGTAGCTCCCTTTTAAATATGTTGTATCGCCAAACCCTATATTTTTTTGCTGCCTTCTCAATTTGATTTTTTTGTTAAGCCCTTTTGGGCACTTCCTTTTCTCTGTCCCTGGGAGGCGTGAGGGCCGGGGGGCGCCTCCGTCTCACGGCGACGAGCTCCTCGGGCGTATATATAGTAAAAGTGGGTTTCCCAGTTATGACCGTTATGCGAAATTTCAAAAATGACGTAACTTTTTGGAAGCTTGGGAATAATCCCAAAATTTTCAGTTTCCCCCCGGGAATTTGGGGAAATTGGGGCGGAGTCAGGGTCAGTCAGGGGGTTTCCCTTTTTATTAAAAAGATAATTTAATCATCTTTAAAAATTTTTAATTCTAAAACAAATGATTTTTTTATAAAAAAATAAATTTAAATTTTTTCATTCTCTTTAAAAATTAGAATTCCCCAATAGGGGCCCCCGTTTTTATTTCCTTTACCTTCTCCGGCAATAGAGACTGGCGCTATTAGAGCCCGGGCCCATTAAAAAACCTTCAGACGGTACATGTAGGTCAAAAATATTGGCTAATATTACAACAGCTCTTTATTTATTTACATGCTGCATAAGACTTTAAAAAAAAAATGGAATTTCTTTCTGTACCTTTCCCCATTGTTTCCCCAAACAAATGATGGCCGTTGTTGTCCATTTCCCTTGTTTTCCTCTTTTTCCCAGGTTTGTCCGTATTTTGGAAAACCTGGCGGGAAGCAGTTTTAAAAACCCGGGGTATGTCCATATTTCTTATATTTGTTAAAATGGGCTTGGGATTTCTGAAACGTTACTGTTTGTATGGGGCAAGAAAGGCAATTGATTTCCTGTTGTACTTTGTTATGTTTTTTGGTTGCAGTTGTTGGGGGGACTTGGGTCATTTGGCCCCAGGGTGGTAATTAACAGTTACCATCAGGGAAAGGATTCTTTCTGGCCCTTTGGGCAAGGGCCTTTTTTTGACTTTTTTTCGCTATCTGCTCAAAAATAACAAAAAGGGCAGAGTGTGTGTTGCTAGATTCCATCTATCAATTATTCGGGCCTTTTGGGGGTGGGTGTACGGGAACAGTGTTGCTTTTAATGACTAGGTACAGCTCGTGCATGGCCTGGCATTCTGCTGGCCGAACTTGGGGGCGCCAAAAACGGGGAACTTCTTCAACCCCGGGTTTTTACAAATCCGTGACACGCATGTATTACCCGCCAAAAAAAAGGCGCACAATGTCGCTGTTGGGAAAAATAAAGACCTGGCTACTGTTAGAGACCACTACTATTTGGCCCCCTTTAAACGCCTTTTTAGGGAAATGAGTTTTGGGCATATCGGGGTTTTGTTACATGGCTCATTCAAGAAACAGTCTACACAGGAGGACACAAGCGAACCCCAGTTTTCCCGACTGGGGGCGGGGACCCCTGCACCACCATGCCGGGCCGTAAAACTTAAAGGGGAAAACAAAAAAAGCAAAGCGGAGGCGTTGTCTTATTATTATTTTAAATGTTTTTGAATATTTTTTTTTTTTTGTGTTTTTTTTTTTAACTTTTTTTCCCCCCTTTTTCTCTTTAAACCCGGAAAAAAACTCAAACGAACAACCTTTGCTTCTTTTGAAAGTCCCTGACTTTACCCCCAAAAAGGGAACCTCTCTGATATAAATCCCCGGTGTGTATTTTTTTCCTAAGGACAAATATAACTATTTTGATTTCTACCTAAATGCTGAAATTAGTATATTGCCCTCCCAAAGTTCAATAAATTAAACATTCGAGTTATGTTAAAGTGAACAAAACAATATATTACTATAAAGTAAATCCCTTTTTAAATGTAACAACCTCCATTTCCCCTTTTTTGGTTGGGTTTATAGAACTCAAGCTTTGGCCCGGGGAAAATCATCTCATTTCAACATGGGATATCTCTATCAGAAAACGGTGACAATTAAAAATGACCCTTTTTTTTAAACATCAGATAAATCCCATCCCACAGTCTATTGGGGAAAAATGTCCCAAAAATTACAGAAATTTAAAATTTGAAATAGAACCCCAATTTGCAAACCCACACAATCAATATGTGAAATGGGGTTGGTCTTTTGTGAGTTGTAGGAGTTGAACAATGAGCTTGTGGGTGCTGTGAGTAGTTTTAACAAACATCATTTTTTTACACAGTAGGGCGGCGCAACACTGCTGCTGCTTCTGGGAAGACCTGGGCAATGTATAGCCCACTTTTTAAAATTCAATATCCGTTTTTGTAGAGCTTTGGGTGTAAAATCAAGTGTTAAACGATGTTGCCCCGAAAATGATGAATTAGCCGAGGATTTGATTTTTCTGATTATGCAGGGATACGTGAAAACTGGTGCAACCCTTAAAAACCGGGGTGCAGGCTATAGGAAGTGGTCAGCATGAGATGGTTTTTTCCAAAAAAAATTAAACCCCGCCCTCTCCCATAAAAATTTAGTTGGGGTTGGAAAAAAACAAAATCTGCGGGGGTTTCCAAAGGGCCAAAAAACCATTCAGCTTCCACTTTGGGAATCAGACCTAATATAATATAACTTATCCTAATCCCCTGTGATTGCCAACCAAATTTTTATTCCCCCATAAAAAAAAAAAAGGTTCTGCACTAATGACCCGCTGGTCCCTTTTTTGACCCCTCAACAAAAAACCCCAAAAACCAGCACTCAGTGATGTTTCTGTATATAAAAACATGCAATAAAATTCAAATCCCTTACAACAGACCTCCCAAACCGAAATTTCCCAAAAAACCAAAAAATGTTTGGGGTTTTGGGAAACAAAAAAACCAAAGTTTGGATCCGGTGAAAAGCGAGGGCCCCGTCACATATTTTTTTTATTCCTAAAATTTCTCATATAATTTAAAAAGGTGCGCCTTTTCCTATCACTTTAAAAATTTCCAGCCCCATTCTTGTTTTTTTTCCCCAAGAGTCTTGGGGGCCCTTGCTCCTAAAAACTTGCATTTGTAATCTACTTGTTAGCTAATGAAAGGTGTCATTTGATACTTTTCCGCATCAAAGGAACTGGCACCTTTCCCCCACCTGAAAAAGTTGTAATAAGTAGAAACGAGAGGGGTGGAAAAGGGTTTTGGGGGAAACCCTTTTAAACGGTTTTTCCTGGGTGCAAAAATTTTAGGCTTGAAAACAATTTATACAACAAGTCCAAAAAAAAGAACTGCCTGAGAGCAAGGCAAAACTATATACGAGGGGGGTGATGGTCCTCTGGGCCCGGGAAGGAAGTGCCTCATCCCGGGCCGGGTGATTTTCCCCTTTCCGTGGCGGCTCCCTTTGGGGTTTCAAGACCTGCAGAACTCAGAAAAGCTGCAGCCCGCCCCGGGCAGATGTGTTTAGTATTTTCAAGCCCTTCAGCTGCCTCCCATGCATTGTGAAAAATATAACTTTATGGGTTCATTCAACATAAATTTTTCTTTCAAGCAACTTAAGATTAGTCATTTAGTGTTGCAGCGTATTTGGTTTTAGATCTCAAAGTAAAAAATTTGTTTTTTACCAATCAGAAGGAAAACAAATTTTTTTTGAAATCAAAAGGGGCCCCCATATACGCCGGGAGAATTACAAAACCCCTAAGCACAAAAACGGAAATGTTCATCGCACAAAAAAAACCCGATGCATAAATCTGTGCAAACCCAAAATTTCCCGTTTTCCCTTACATAAATCCTGGTCAGTGTAAAAATCGTTTTAAGGGCCCGCTGTCCTAAATCAGTATAAAAAGCCCTTAAGCTCAGCCCTGAAAAAAAAATGGAAAAACACAGGGGAGGAAAAAAAAAAAGTATTTTTTGTTTAAAAAGTGGTTTTAAACAACAAAGGAATTGTGTTGCATAGGTTTTAGCCAAAACTCAAGTTCCAAAAATCACACAGGTTAAAAAAAAAGTTGTCAGATATCAAATTGGGATGAAAAAGGAAGATTGCCCCGTCTGAGTACTGTACAGAGTACAGAGAAAAAAAAATGGCTACAGTGGGGAAAAAAGTATGAAATGTCAACTTCAATCTCAAAATTTCCCAACTTTAATCATGTAGTTTTTTTTGTCATTGAAGTAGAACATCATAAACTTCATCTTAAAATCGTTTAATTTAATAGTTTCTCAAATCCCATGTAACTAAATATGATAAATGCTTTTTTTTGTATTTGATCTTCTATGTGCTCTATGTGTGTAAAGCGGTGATTCTTTAAGGGCTTCTTTTCCCTTTCCCAGGACACAGAATGCATTCCATTCATAATATCATAGCTCTCTGAATAATTAAAATCTAGAGATGTATCACTGATATCATTTTCATGATGATGGGAGTTAAAGCATGTTATTAAACATTAGAACACAGTATTATTGTTTTCCCGCCTCATGCGAGATGCTTGCTTTGCTGTGCGGACCTTGATGAATTTATTTATTGCATCAGTACTGTCTCTTTCAAATGTACTAACTCCAATTCCTGTCCTTCTTTTTCTCCAAATACCCAATGGCACACAATCAGCTCTGTAATAGACATTAAGCCATCTTAAGATTAGACGTAGATTCTTCAAAACTTTTTAAGAAACATTGAAACCATGAGTACATGTTTAGAAAATACACAGCGTGAAGGAACAATCGTAGAAGCATCAGTTTTCCCCACATGTTTTAATTATTAACAATATAGATTATTTAAATTAGTAAAGTTTTTTCTGTATAATATAATAAACATATTTTTGCATTTCATCTTAAAATAATATAGTCATATGTAAATACACGCTTTATAAAGTGGCTCAGGTTTGCAATATTATAACTGTATTGCAAGTTTACAGTGAGGTGTTGTACTAATAAGTACAAACAATTCTACAAGTAGCACCTGATGGAGTGATTGAGTGCATTTATAGTTCTTGGGATGAAACTGTTTCTGAACCGCAAGGAAAGACTCTGAAGCATTTGCCATATAGAGAGCAGTTCAAATAGACAGCATGGTCGCGTGCTTGATGCTGATCCCGACAATTCTCTTTCCAATCAGCTGCTGAGCTGTGATTCCCCACTAAGACACAGTGATATAAATATCTCGAAGTGGTGCAGTAGAGTAATATGGAAAAAGATGTGGCAGCCCCACAGCTGAAAAGAATGAAAAGAAGGTGCAGTGAGAGTAACAACGCTAGAATACTTTGACCATTCTGTGGACCATTATATTGTTACAGGTTAATTTACAATCAGATGCCTTAAACTAATAAACAATATGCAATTAATTTCAGTGTATTTATAAAGCCGTCAGGGATGTGGATTTGAAAAGAAAGATAAACCACACTGGAACAGTAGCACTGCTTTGGACGGGGTGCCACCACCAGTCTGCAAAACCAAGAGAAGTTGAGTCGACAGAGGTATGAGGCACCGTGGAAATGTGTGTAGCTTTATGCCAAGTTTAGGTTTTATACATTGCGATTTGAGAGGGGCGTTTATATTCTTTCGGTCGAACTTTCCAGTCTGATGGCTTCCAACTGCCAAAAAAGAAGAACGACTTAAAAATAGATTTACTTCAGTAAAAAAAAAAACAAGTGAACTGCAACCAATAACTCTAATTGATTTGCCTCAACTTAAAGATTGTGGGATCAATAAGCTAAAAAGAATTATCTTGGTTCAGATTGAAAATATTAAGTGTGAATCATCACATTTTTTTTAGTGCAAGATGTCGTCATGATTGTTTGCCTTTCCTTTGACTTGCAATAGCCATTCATTTGAAACCTGGCATGTGAGCAGCTAGAAATGACAGGCCGCTTCCTTCAGGCCTCAGCCAGGCTGAGTATGAAACTCAAGGGAGGCTTTGCAGATGGCTTTACTATTTGACAGCTTGTCGAAGGATGAGTAAATACTGCAGGTTTACTTTTTTCTTTTAAGATAACATTTCTTTGAATTTATTGGCAAATCATTATGGTGAAATCCGTTGGGAGGCATAGAGTCGACCACCCCTGCTGTTGTCCACCACAACAGCAGGACAATCAGGCTGGATTGAAACCTTTAGAGGCCCTAAGAACTTACAAGATTTTGGTCCCGCCATATACAGTATATCAAATTCAAAATAAAAACAATAATAAACCTAAAATAGCATTTATTTTTCAAATAAAATTAAACTTAAAATAAAGATGGAAAATAATACTTCCTTTATCTACAATTGAAAAGTTTTCCTCTAATTGTAAAGTCTTTCTTCAGATCTTCAAAGCTAATCTTGTAACACATCTGCTTCTATAGTTAGTAGATAAAGCATCCAGTCTGCCTCTGTTATTACAATTTTTTATACACTCACCTAAAGGATTTTAGGAACACCTGTTCAATTTCTCATTAATGTAATTATCTAATCAACCAATCACATGGCGTTCACTGCATTTAGGGTGTGGTCCTGTCAAGATAATCTCGAAATCCAAACTGAATGTCAGGGAATGGGAAAAAAAGGTGATTTAAGCAATTTTAGGCGTGGCATGGTTGTTGGTGCCAGGGGCCGGTCTGAGTATTTCACTCCGCTCAAATTACGGATTTTCACGGCCCAAAATTTCTAGGGTTTATAAAGAATGGTGTGAAAGGGAAAAATCCAGTATCCGGCAGTCCTGTGGCGAAAATGCCTTTTTTGATGCTAGAGGTCAGAGGAGAATGGGCCCACTGATTCAAGCTGATAGAAGAGCAACTTTACTGAAATAACCACTCGTTACAACGAGGGATGCAGCAAAGCATTTGTAAGCCACAACAGCGACAACCTTGACGGATGGGCTACAACAGCAGAAGACCCACGGGACCACTCATCTCACTAAAATAGGAAAAAAGGCTACAATTTGCACAAAGCTCACCAAAATTGGACAGTTGAAAACTGGAAAAATGTTGCCTGGTCTGATGAGTTCGATTTCTGTTGAGACATTCAAATGGTAGAGTCAGGAATTTAAAACAGAATGAGAACATGGATCCATCATGCTTTGTTACCACTGTGCAGGCTGGTGGTGGTGGTGTAATGGTGTGGGGATGTTTTTAGCACACTTTAGGCCCCCTTGTGCCAATTGGGCATCATTTAAATGCCCGGGCTACCTGAGCATTGTTTCTGACCATGTCCATCCCTTCCCATGACCACCATGTACCCATCCTCTGATGGCTACTTCCAGCAGGATAATGCACCATGTCACAAAGTTTCCGAATCATTTCAATTGGTTTCTTGAACATGACAATGAGTTCACTGTACAAAATAGCCCCCACAGTGGCAGATCTCAACCCAATGGGCATTTTTTGGGATGTGGTGAACAGGAGCTTTGCCCTGGATGTCATCCCAAAATCTCCATCAACTGCAAGATGCTATCCTATCAATATGGGCCAACATTTCTATAGAATGTTTTCCCAGCACCTTGTTGAATCAATGCCATGTGGGAATTAAGGCAGTTCTAGGAAAGGGGTCAAACACCGTATTAGTATAGGTGGTCCTAATAATCCTTTAGGTAGTGTATATCTCACATATAAAAACCAACTTCAGTCTGTACCCGTTTCACAAGAGAACCCTTAACAGATTTAGATCGTTTATTTTTCTATAATTTGTTTGAACATTTGGTTGATTTCAACTTCCTATTGGCTAAGAATCACAATCCACTTGGTACCAATTTATTTTAAAATCCGAAAAACCCCAATGAGGGTGGGGGGAAGGAAGAGCGGGACATCAGGAGGTGGAGTCGGTCTGTCTCTGCGTTTTTGGGGTGTACTTGCCTCCGGGTTGGAGCGATACCTTTTTGTTTGTGATTTTTAAAGTTTGTCCTTTTTCACAACTTCGGGCAGAGCCACAGGAATTTGATAGATAGATAGATAAATGGATGGATGGTTTCGTCATTCGAAATACCCCACGCGCCAGGTGGGGTCCCCCCCAGCATGGAGGTGCCCGAATCCGCAGGGAATCCTGGAATTGGGGTTTATACACAGCCCTGCTGGATACCCCGAGGGCACTAGGAGAAGCTGCGGAAGGAACAATGGTTTTTGTTGGCCGGGAATGCGTCCGGTCCATGGACAAGGGAATGGCGTGTTTTTGGGGGGGAAGAAAAGGGCTTTTATCGCCGGAAATGATGAAGATCTGGGGATTGGGAAACCCCGGGGTGGGAATCTAAAAGGATTGTGGAGCCCCAGATGGAAGCTAGGCTGGGTGGAAACGCCTCGGGAGTTTGGGCGTTCGTTATTGTGGTTTAATTAATGAATATTGTGGAGAGGGGGGGTGCTTGGTGCACTGTTGTTAATAAATAAAGTCAATATTTTGGGCTTTTACTTGGTGTCTGGCATCGTAGACAGGGGTTCAAGGCGATAAGCGCCCCCCACTTTACAATAGATAGATAGATAGATAGATAGATAGATAGATAGATAGATAGATATTTATAACTTTTTCGTTTAATGTGTGGGAGCCCTTTTTGTGGAACCACGGTGGAAATGACTATGGTGCCCCAGTCCATTATACCCCAAAGGGTGTGTTTCTCTTATCCTCCCTGAGGGGCGAGGGTGATCCTCTGCTTAGTATCTCCTGGTCTTATCCACAGCTATTGTTTGACTTTATCCATTTCCAAAGCACGGAGATGACAGTCACTTACTGCAACACGAAGAGACAAACTCCACTCTTCGTTTAGGAGAGAGTTCTCGAGCTTTAATTAAAATATCAAATGAAATTTTATTAGTCACATGCAATTATTTTTTGTAGATGATGTGGTCTTATGGGATTCATCGGGCTATGAAGTCCAGCAGTATTGGAACGTTTACTGAGTGCGGGCAGGGATGAGGATCAGCAGCTTCAAATCTGAGCTGTGGTCCTTAGTAGGAAAAAAAATGGTGGACTGCCTCGGAGTGGGAGGTGAGGGGAAAAAGTTGAAGATCGACAGATGGATTAATCCAGTGAGTTTGTGGTCGATATCCCGACCCATAGTGGTGAAGAAGGAGCTGATTCAGCAAGTGAAGCTCTTCATTTCCAGTTGATCCATGTGCCCACCTCCCCCTTGGTCATGAGCTTTGGGTAAAGACAGAAAGAATGAGATGGCGGGTACATGCGCCTGTAATGAGCTTTCTCCACAGGGTGGCTGGGGCCCCCTTTACAGATTTGGATGAAAAGTGCGGGCGTCACAGGAGAGGTTTTGAGGCCATTGACCTTCCACACGAGAGGCGTTGAGGTGGTTCGTGATCTGATACGGTTGCCTCCTGTTCTTCCTGTGAGGGTTTTTCAGACACAACAGCTGGGAGAGACCCCAGACAAGATGCAGTGTTCTAGAGAATTAATCTCCATATTGCCTGGGAACACCCTTGGATTGCAAAAGTGTGTTGGCAAATGTGGCTGGGAAGAGGACATATGGCCTCACTGCTAAAAACTGACCCAGCTTTGGATAAGTTTGGAAAAAGAATGGATGAATGAATGAATGAATGAAATACAGTTATACACACAGTACAATACGAAGTGAAATGGCTGGTGCCAATGACTGTGCATTAGAAGAGGAAAGTAAAACAATAGACCATAAAAATGAATATGCCCAATGACAGAATAAATAATAACTTAATATGGAGAAGTGACCATGGGCATCATGTAGCCTGAGCGCTGTCCTCATTTAGGATGGACTGTGGGCAGAAGCTCCTTTCTTCAGACAGTGGTAGTATTTACCTGACTGCAGCACAAAAATGAGTGACTGATGTCACCAGTGACTGACCCATTCGAGTTGGTATTATTAGGTTGCGACTTGTCCCTGATGTCCAAGTCGTGCTCCTTCAGTTGCACAAATGGCAACCATTTGTTATATACACAGACTTTGAGCACACCTTGTCACACTTTCACTTTATGCGTGCCCGGGAAACTCCACACACACACAGTAGCATCAAACTTCCATGACCTTATCCTGAGCAGTGTTTGGAGCTGACACTTACATTCATTACTTTCCAAATTAATAAAACTCAAAGTTGTCTCCTTCAGAACTTTCTCCGGATGAAGATGGACTTAAATAAGCAGCCCAGCTGGAAAGCTGACACATTAGAAGGACAACAATTATGAGACTTGAGAGTTTTGGAGCTAAGCGATACATTGCATAGCTCTGCTCTGATTAGTGTTTGGAATGAAAGTGTGTTTTCTTTGAATCTAATCCCGTCCTAGAAGAGCTAAACAGATGGTTTCTACCCGAGTAGTCTACCTGTATATAACATGTAAAAAAAAAAGTTAAATTCTAGGTAAAAACTGGCAGCTAGGTTGGTCAATGGATTTTACTGTCTAGAAAGTAAGAATATTTTTTCTAGCCTGCACAGTACACTTTAAAAATAATTAAGAATTTACGGTAAAATCTGAACTGGGTTGCCAAATTTTACTGTTAATAAAAAGGTGACAATATTTTTAGGTCAGACAGTATAATTTTGTAGTACAAACTAGTGATGAAATTTTACTTGAAGGATTAGTTGTTTTTATGGCGTTATTTCAGTGCCACTATTCTGGTAGCTAAAAGTACAAGTGAGTGTTGTATTTTGAGGAGAAATTGTTTTGATACAAAGCTGAATTTGAGTGAACAAAATTATTTCTGCGTTGCATGAAAAATGTATTTACAAGTGTTTCGCTTATCCATATACACACACACAAATGCACCCCCTCTCGCTCAGTTTTTCATTTAAGCTTGCTCGTCAATGTGTTGCTCTTGCTACAATTCTCTGCTGCAGCGCTCAACTCTCTGTACACCGTTATAGAGTGTGCCACAAAAGCAACCAATCACAGACTTGGTCTCCAATCAGCTCGCTAGCTGCTGATTCGAAACAGTCCGAATGTGGCTAAATCACTAAACTCATAAACCCCATTTGCGGATAATATCTTTAATTATTTTATTTTAAAATTGGGGATTAATTGAAGTTGTTAGCTCATTTTCGACTGTTCGAATGCAGTAGCAGCGATGAGTTCGTAAGACAATCAGGAATTTTGAGAACCAGGTCTGTGATTGGTTGCTTTTGTGGCACACTTATACGGTGTAGAGAGTTGAGCTGCGGCAGAGAATGTTGTGAGCGCTCAACATGCGAGCAAGCGAATGAAAACTGAGCGAAGGAGCTATTGTGGTGTGTATATGGATAATGCGCAAACTGAAACATTTTTGACGCGCATAATTTGTCACTCAAATTCAGCTTTTGACGCTAAATAATTCTCTTCAAATACAACACCTGCCTGATCTTTACGTGGCTCAATTTTACGTGTGCTCGAATAGTGGCACGAAATAACGCCATAGTTTTGACGTATCTTTATGTGACTCGAGAAGAACAAGTCGTCTCGTGGGTGATTCGTTAGGTCGCGCATGCTATTCTTCCTATAGTTTCTGTATTGGAATTAATTCACCAGTTTGAGTCTTGGGTTTTTCGAGTTGTTCGTTCATCACGTGACACCCATAGCAACCTATACAGTCTGGGCGGAAGAGATTGAACGCAATGACTCGAAAAATGATTCGTTCATTTTGCTGAACGAGACTCAGAGGTCCGAGTCGGTAAAATGATGCAAACTTCCCGTCACTAGTAAAAACTATTTGGCTTTCGCAACAAACTCTAAAAGAAAGAATTGTTAAACCATAATCAGAAATTCATGTTGTATAATAAATATGAGAACCAATAAACAATATGTATTGGCAGTGTCAAACCCCAGTACCCAATTTATATCAGTTAGTTAATAACAACAAAAAGCAAGCATGTATGATTTAATTAAACACATTGAAAACAATTCAATGTTTAAGAATTAAGGCACGTTGCCTGGTAGGGAAGTAAAATTTTCTCTTTTGTGTGTATGGTGTCCTACTTAACGAATACAACCCACCATAAATCAGCTTCCATAACCTCAAAAACCTTCAGCACGTGGGGAAAATAAGTCTGCTAGCTTAGGTTAAGTTTTTTTCCCTACTATTCAAAGGTATGCGGTTCACGAGGAACAATATTGTAAAAAGGGGCGTGTCCTTATGCAAATATCGTAAAGGTTTTACTGAAACAGTGATTTACTGTTTTACATTTTAGTTGTTTACCTTCGTTATTTAACAGTTTTACACTGTAAAATTAGCAGATTTTTTCAGTATAACTGTAATGCATCAATAAACGGTATTTAGCATATTTTGAAGGTAGAAAAATATTGATTTTATAGAACTTGGCTGTAAAAATAATCAATTTGTTGTTTAAGATTTTTACAAAGGTAATTTTCAGTAGAACATAAGGTAACTTTACTTTTTTTCAGAAAGGTCTTTACCTTCACCATGTCAGTATTTGTACCGTTAAGTTACTGACATTTTTACAGTGTACGCCGATCAGCTACAACATTAAACCCACTGAGAGGTGACGTAGCTCTCTTCACAAACACAGACACAGGTTGATTCTTTGAAACGACCGTTTATTTCTTGAGCTTGTCTTGCTCACACCGTCACGCCGTAGAGAACTAATGGTGAGTAATCAGTACAAAACACATTAGTGAATACACGGTAACTCACGTGTACACAGGATGAAATACAAAACATTTCGTGCAAAGATGAAGCAAAAGGCGTTTTACAAATAGAATACCTCGTTGTCCTTGTCATGAAAAGAGGTCCTTAAATCCTTTGATTGTCTGTTTTAGCTGAGACAGTTACTGTATAAGGCAGAGCCTCTTGAGAACATCTACCCACCTGCACGGTCCATGGGGCAGGTCTTTCTCATGTTCTCCCGATAACTCCTAAGTGGAGACCATTACTTTACATACATATTACCTTAAGTCACTTAACAATAATAAATGAATTGCAACATGTAAATTTACTATAAACATCACGTTTTAAATTTAGATATTTTAAACTTAAAACTATGTAGTTATGAAGTTATGTTAGCAACACGACCAGTTGCTGCCGCTAATCTGTAACGCAGGTGATAAAATGATCGGCCAATATCACACCCCAAACAATTCCGTACCTTTATTCTACCTGGTTCAGTCCTTAATGCCAATACTTTATAGCCCACAAAAAGTCAATATCTATCATCAAATAACGAATATATTACATACGATGAAAAAGAATACAAACCCTTACACATGCACCACCCCCGCCACCCTAAATAACCCTTATTCTGTAGCGCCACAAATATATACATATATTTACACAATAACAATTTTAATTCCTCCAGTTCCCTTCCAGAGATGATAAATAGCTCCACAGTTGTCCACTGTTCTGCCTCCTGCAACTGCCAAGCAGGCCAAACGGGCGTACTGAAAATTGCGGATTACTAGCACAATCACCTCTTCGTCATAAAAGGCATGCAGTCAGTCTTGCGCCATGATACAATATAATAAGTCTTTTGAATAGCTCACCCGAGTCCGTAGAAAATAGCGGAACGCTAGATCAAACGAATACCTTCCACCTTCTGACAGGACTGCTAGGAGCTCCTAGACTTCGTGTATGGCCAGTGCAGTAACTGATTTGCTTTTTTCTCTCCGATTCTCCCTTTTCCTTCTTCTCCTCTTTTTCCTTCTCTCTTTAAAACGGCGCGCTTTATGCAAAATGACTCCCGAAAGAAAACAGTAAAAGCCGGAAGTTACACCTCTGGGGCACCGCTGTCAACTCCGGATGTAAGCATCTCTCCACAACACCCGATCGACAGCAGAAACATATTGTATTTAGTGCAGCGCTACAATGTAACCCATTATACTGCATATCAATTATCTGCAAAATGAACTTCCATCCATCCATTATCCAAACCGCTAAATTCTAATCCAGGGGTTGCGGGGTCTGCTGAGCCAATCCCAGCCAGCGCAGGGCATGAGGCAGGGCACACACATCCAGCATACACCAGGGACACTTTAGGATCGCCAACGCTCCTAACGTGCATGTCTTTGGACTGTGGGAGGAAACCCACGAAGCCACGCAGAACATGCAAACTCCACGCAGGGAGGGAGGAAAACCCAGGTCTCCTAACTGTGAGGCAGTAGTGCTACCCACTGCGCCACCATGCTGCCCATTAAATATTGTTCAACAACATTTACAGGTGACGTGAATCACATCATTCAACGGCACCTGTTAAGGGTACTGTATGTTAGGCAGCGAGTGAACAGTCAGTTCTTGAAGGTGATGTGTTGGAAGCAGAAAAGATGGGCAAGTGTAAGGATTGGGCGACTTTGACAAATTGTGATGTTCTAGATCAGGGTGTTCAATGTCAGTCCTGGAGTGCCGGTGACTGCAGGTTTTCGTAATGAGAAGTCAATTATTGCTGATGAAACGTTTGATGCTTCATTTAGTGGTCTCTCTTGTTAAGGTACCCCACCCTTAATTACTTATTTCAATCTTAACCAGCTGCAATTACTGTTTTAATGGCTCCTATTAGCAATAAGATGTAAATGAAAAATCTGCCAGCAGCTGTCCATCTAACTTGTTTCCATTTACATCTGCGTGTGTTCATCATGCATTGTCTGATTTAACAAAACACTTAATAGAAAATGTGGCAGACTGAAAATGATCAGTTTTAGGCTTCAAAGCATTTGGATGACACCCTTGGAAGGAAGAAATCTACAAAATAATACCTAACATTGTAGATACAAGCCATATAATTAAATAAGGTCTGAGATTAGCAAGAATTGGTTTCTAATGAAGCCACTGGGTTGGAGCGAAAACCAGGACCGACTTTTGCCTACCCTGTTCTAGATGAATGGGTCAAGCATCTCCAAAATGGCAGGTCTTGTATGATGTTCAGTGGTTAGTACCTACAAAAGGACAGACAACCTGTGAACGGTGGGGATGATGGACATCCAAGGCTCACTGGTGTGCATAGAAGATGAAAGTTCTCCTGTCTGGTTTGATCCCACTGAAGAGCTGCTGTAGCACAAATTGCTGAAAAACTTAATGCTGGCCATGAGAGAGAGTGTCAGGCGCATGGAGCTTGCTGTGTATGGGACTGCGCAGCGGGTCAGTGTCAATGCTGACCCTCCACTGCCAAAGGTGTCTACAATGTGCACATGAGCATCAGGACTCACAGGAAGCAATGGAAGAAGGTGACCTGGTCTGAGAAATGATGTTTTCTTTGAGATCTTGGGAAGGCCGGGTAAAGTGCGTCACCTGGGAAAGCGATGGCAGCAGTGAGCTATGGGAAGGCAAGCCGTAGTGGAAGCAGCGTGGTGTTCTGCTGGGAAACCTTGGTCCAACATTCTTGTTGATTGTCACACTAACACATATCACCTATCTAAAACTTGTTGTTTTCTTTTTTTCTCTGTTTCCTGTATCTTCTTCTGTTTTTGTTTTGCCTCTGTGCCTTATGTTCATGCCTAGTAGGTAAAACGCATTGTTTGAGGAGAAATGTAGATTTTCCCTCATATTTGTGTTTTATATTGACTACATGCATGTACATTTGCAGACATGCTTGAATACGTCTGAATTATTGACTGTCACGCACTGCACCCTAAAACTGCTAAAAGGATGCAAGGATTTGGTGTTTATCCCATCAGTGTATAGCAGTCCTTAGGATGAGCGATTTATTTGATTCTTTGAGTGCAGGGTTTAATGTAAGAGCACCGTTTTAGAGGAGTTCACCGGAGATTTCCAAGAGACATCCAACGTTTTTTTCCTGATGTATGAATGTTTTTGGCAGTTATGTACAGAATTTTGAAAAAATGATGTTGTTTCAGAAATCGTGTTGAAACAGTTATTTCTACTGTAAACAAAATCTTCCTCTTTAGAATTGGAAGACAGCCAAAACTTTTAGCATGCAAACATCATTACTAAAACGTTGTTTGTCATAACTCTTGCAGTTGGTTTCCTATGCTGTACTCAATATGCAAAAGACACATCCATAAAAATCACTGTTAGCTTCTTTAATGCCAGGAACATTTTAAGAGTTTCAAAATCGTCAGATGTGTTAAGAGTGGAGACGAGCGGGATGCCCATCCATGCCCATTACAAAAACAACAAGTGAGTCCAGACCATGATTTTAAGATGTTCAAAAATCGTCAGGGATGTTAAGAGTGGAGCGGGGCGGGATGCCCATCCATGCCCATTACTGGCAACAACAAAAGAGCGAGTCCAGACATGATTTTAAGATGTTCAAAATCCAGGCGTGTTAAGAGTGGGGGACGGGGCGGGGTGCCCATCCCTGCCCATCCGATGACAACACCGGCGAGTCCAGACCAGGGTTTAAGACGTTCAAAAATCGCCCGGCGGTAAAGTGGAGCGGAAACGGGATGCCCATCCATGCCCATTACCGATGACAACACAGAAACGAGTCAGACCATGATCTTAGATGTTCAAAAATGTCAGCGGTTAAG